>NW_024081460.1:600000-869385 GCF_003009895.1 Hyaena hyaena | reverse complement strand
CCCCACGTCGGGCTCTGTGCTGACTGCCAGCTCAGAGCCTGGAGCCTGTTTCAGTCTGTGACTCCCTCTCTCTCTGACCCTCCCCTGCTCGCGCTGTCTCTCTCTCTCTCTCCTAGAAAAAAAAAAAAAGAATGACTAAAGACATAGTCCTGATTATTACAGAGTCTTAAAGTATTTTAAATGGATTATTTGAGAAGCACAATATAAAAAAATTATTGATTAGATACTAGAACCAAACTTTGTATTTGAGAATAGTTTGTGCATATTTTATAATTTCATTGAACTAAATTTATTGGGGGAAGAAAAAATTCAAACCTTCCCCCAATTGCCTTCCCAAAGCCAATTGTCTTGAACTTTTTTTGCCAAGTTTGTCATTTATCATTCATACTGAGTGCGTAGAAGGGTAGAAAATTATTATGTTGGTGCTAGTGCTGTGTAGGTTTTCCTGAGGGAGAAAACAATTATTTAGCAAGGAAAATCTAAGATGACAGATCAATGCATAAAAACATTCAAACAAAGGGAGAGAATAGGTTTCTAAATAATGAAAATCTGTATAAAAATACTTAATTATGACGATTTAGGGCTCACTATTCTGCTGTGGCTCAAAAATGAACAAAATAGACATGATCTCTGGTTCTTTTTGTCCATTCTAGTGACAGAAACATACAATAAAATAAGGAAACAAAAATATTTTAATGAATTGCAAATTGTAATCAAGCATTATTTAGAAAAAAACCCATGGTACTGAGGTGGATGTTAATGGGGAGAATTTTTTTATTCTTCCTTTCTTAAAACCTGACCTTCACTTTAACAAGGGTCAGGAAAATGGATCTTTGACAGTGACTTTTCAAATATGGATGGGGGAAATGGATCTAGATATGCAAAGAGAAGAGGAAAGTGTTTTCAGCAGAAGGAACCTCCTGTTCAAAGACTCAAGCCTGGAAAGAGCTTGGTGTGTGTTGGCAATAGGAAGAAGAATGTAGCTGTAGTAGAAAGAAAAATGTGACATTCTAGGGGTTTGAAGACTGAGGACAAGTTAGTAGTTGGAAGAGATGGGTCCTACCAGCCATAAAGGAGGCTTTGGGTTTTATTCTGGGTGCAAGGAAAAGGCTTTGAAGAGAAACAACATTATCCAATATTAGTTTTAAGAACATTCTCTCTGCTCTTTGGAAAGTAAGTTTAAGAGGAATAAGAATGGGACTGTGGATTTAATTCAGAGTGATTTGTTGAAGCTTGGCCAGAAGTTTTACAATCTGGACTATGGAGGTGTGATTGGAAATAAAGAGAAAAGGATGAAATTGAGACACGTTTGGGAATCAGAATCATAAACAGGAATCGTTGATGTTTGGGTATGATACAAAGGAGGTGAAGTCAAAAAGTGGAACCAAGCATGATTTAAGCTTCATACTTGTCAATTTGCTGTTTGATACAAATTTATAAACTAGGAAAATATTGTGGAGGGGAGTTTTTAAGAAGGAAAGGATAAAAAAATCTATTTGGGGCATATTAGTTTGAGATATATGAAACCCTTGAATAGAAAGTCAAGGAAGGTTTGTCTCAAAGTCATGTGAATGCTTTGAGGAAGAAAAGGAAGCTTCCTTTGCTTAAGGAAGACTATAACAGAAGATAAGAGACTCTAGGATCAAGGAATTTCCATCATTTAAGATGGTGAGAGGAGCAGGAGATAACAAATGAGGTTGAACCACAGTAGGCAATGGAGGAGAAGAACCCTTAGAGAGTGGTATTATTGAAGCCAAAAAAGAGATTATTCCAAGAAGGAAATGGTGCCCATCTCTGAGGAGAAGGTTTCAGACTGAACAAGGGAGATAAAGAATATTTGGCTACATGAAAGTGACTTTGGCAAGAGGTGTTTTGGTGCCATATATTTTTGCCACTCCACCAAGCCAATTTTAGTCATCTCTTTACTAAAAGTAATAATAAATAGTGACCTCAAGTGAGCATATGGAATTGCCATGGGGAGTTACAGATTTGTGTGAAAGAGAAATAGAATTTACTTTATTTAGATTTGAATTCAGTAAGTTGGATGGAAACAACTTACAAGATTTTAACTCAGTTGCGCTACATGCATAGACCTTTCCCTAACTTGTTTTCTAAAATATTTGAGGTTGTTACTAAAATCATATTTATCCTTCTGTTGGATATAGGGATGGCAAAGAGTCAAGAAAAACCTATGCTTGGTTGGGTATTGTTTGTATCATGAATCTATTTACTTGGTTGCAGTGAAAAGTAGAATCTATCCTAAATGATTCAAATGAAGATAGCTTTAATGAGCAAATTATTTGCAGAAAATAATATTAGTAACAATACACACAAAGACATACAACAATGGGAAACTATTCTACCTCTAAAGCTCTTAGACAAGAAAGGGAAAGGGTGTTATTTGCACCCAGAGAACAGTGACTGTGGACAAAGACAGTTAGTGCAAACAACAGTCCTGAAAAACTGAATTATTGCTAGGTACATTGCAGTGAAAAGAAAGAGGAACCAGGAAAGAAATAGCCCCTTCTGCCTCTCATCACTCACCTGTGTTCTCTCATTGACCAAATCTAAGCAGAGAGAAAGTACTATGGTTATACGGTTTGTGAAGAATTCAGCTCAAAAGAGAAAAAAATTAGAAAAAGAATGTGGATGGCTTCCAGTTTCTGGTCAGCATGTAAAGTCTGTGGAAGTCATCACCTCATCCTAACAATAAGTAAAAAGCAGAACAAACTGAAAATTAACAACTCTTCTTTGATCCATCAGAGAATTGAGGTCATAGGGCAAATCATTTCTCCAAAAACTGGAAAGACAGAAAGGTAGATATGGAGAATAATGTTATGAGAACAGAGTCCCATGAGGAGAAACCTCTGTGGGAGCCTCAGCTGGGATGGGAAAATCCTAAATTATAACAGAGAAATTGTTGGAAGCCTAGAGTGGACAAATGGGAGAATTAAAATTTCCAGGAGGGCAAATCTTGAAGGAGGGAGCATCTACATTTCATGAGTTTTATTTCCAGGATGCCTGTCAGGTTATAACCATGAAGATTATCTTGGTTAAGGTTAAGATTTATTTTAACCATAGTGAAAAATCTTCTTGAGCTTCGAGCAAAGGGTAGGGAAGAATAAACATCTAAAATACGTCAGAGAAATCTTTTTTTTTTTAAGTTTATTTATCTTGAGAGAGAGCACAAGCACAAGAGGGGCAGAGAGAGGGAGAGAGAATTCCAAGCAGGCTCTGAGATCTATGAGATCATGACCTGAGCTGAAGTTGTTTGCTTGACCGACTGAGCCACCCAGGCACCCCCAGAGGAGTCTTTTCTTAAAGCCTGCATTCAACAATTTTATCAGAGCCAGAGGGTTAGGGAAGGACTGTGCGATGTCCTTTGTCACCTTTTGCCATATCCCCTTAAATAATGAACAATGAAATTCCTGAAAACTTTGATGTTAAGGGGTCATTTCTGTATAACTATGACAAGCTTAAGGCTTGCACCTAGGTTCATGCTAGGTAAACAATTTGGAGATGCAGACCTTAACAGAAATAGAACCATAAGAAAGTTAGGTGTAGGGAATGAACCAAAGCCATGGGTTGGTCTGGAATCCTTCATTTGGCAAATTGCAGGTTAGAATTTCATTTACCTAACATGGTTCCAGGTTATTTAAGTGTTACACCTTTCCTAGATACCCTATTCCTTTGTAAATTGAATCAGCAATTGCAAACCATGTTTGTTTGTTTATCTTAAAAAGAGATTAGAATCCATTGGGAATTAGAGAATTACACTGGGTCCCAGGAGGTATTCTCAATGGTAAACAGTTTAATCCAAAGCAAAAAAATCAACAAGTTTGGTGAAGCTGCTTATTATGAATATTTTGTGTGTCTATACCAGTAGGTTCTCAACTCAATGGTTAAACTTTGACTAGAAAAATATTCAGTTTTTTCTTCTCAGAGCTGCTTTGCTCTTTCACATTGGATTGGCAGTTTGGAGTGAGGAGGGAGGAATGCTAGTTATTCTGTTTAGTTTTGTCATTCCAGTTTTGCAAGTTTTACTTTGTTTCCCAAATGTAGGTATTAATTACATGGCTAGAAAGAAAGCATTAATTCATTTCTTGGCAATCACTCAACAACCTATTCATGGTATCACATATCTGTATTTATTATAGAATTGTCTCATTGCATTACCTTCTTATGGACAATTCTGGAGATTTGTGCTCCTTCATCTAAATATTCTTCCCATAAATATTTATTACGTCCCTACTATGTCTGAGGCACAATGCTCAGTGTCATATAGTCATGGCCATATGTGCCATATTCATGCCTATATCATGCCACAAAAAATAAAGTGAAGTACTGATGACATGCCATGAAAGGGAAAGAAGAATAAGAATAGATTAATGAATTTCTCATCTGTTTTCCCACAAAGTTGACTCCTAAAGGTATTTCCAAATTGTGTTTGTGATTGTTAATTCAATTTTTTATTTACACTGAGGTTATTGATGACTTGCATTTATCTAACTAAATTATGGTTTTTAATATTAATGACTATATTTATTTTTTCTGATCTACATAAAATAATAATTTCATTATAGGAAGATACAAACATTAAGAAAATACATAAATCAAATGCAGCAGTTCACATATTCTCCCTTTGTAGATTTAACATTTAGCTAAATGGAATTTTAATAATACATCAGTTAGTAACGCATTGGATATGTGAGTTAAATTATTGTGGGATAGTTTTATTATTAGCATTTTTTCTTTTGCTTCTGTGGATAGTAATGTTCCAGACTTCTAGTCCTTCAAGAATATTTGTTTATGCTGCTGTATACTTACTTTTCTTCAGAGAAGAGTGGCTTGCTCTCCTTGTACAAAATTGTTTGACAGTGTTAAAATTTCAGTGAGCAGACTGAGACTGGAACTGGCCTATATTCTTTATCTCCTTTAGGGCTTTTACTGCTAGGGTTTGGCTTGATAATCCATGGTAGTAATGCTCCATTCACATCTAGTTGGCAAATTAACACATCAACTAATTACACCAGGGCTTAGGTCTGCAGCTCATGTTGGCAAATTTATACAGATTTTCATTAACTCAAATGGAAAGATAGGATAAACATGATTAAGGGCACCAAGATCGACTCCTATTTGATATTTGGAAACATGAGAAATTATGATTTTACTTCTGTTGCTTGATTTCTCCAGAGTACCTCACATACACAAATTTTCCTTTACTAATCACTTCTTGTACTAAAGTTTGAAAGATTGTCTTTTATATTTTTCACATTCTCTAAATTAATTTAACTTAGTAATATGTTTGTTTACTGGTCTATTATTTTCTCTCTTTTAAAATATGAAATAAATGTAAAACAGGAAGTAAATTCCTATCCCTAAAGTAATTAATATAGTTGTTCCTATCTATATTGCTAGCACTCCTCAATATTCAATAATTTAGGACTTATAATAATGTTCAGTTGAGCATAACTTAATTTCCTAAATTCCCTCTCTTTCTTTTTTCTACAGAGATGTTATAAAATAATGAGTTATATTTTACATGAATCAATAATTACTGAGGGTGCTTAAATATGAAGTTAAAATTCCAAAATAACTTTTTTTTCTTTGATTTGCTTTGAAATTTCTGGATTTCTGTTGTGAGAAATCATGGCACTTTATACTTTTCTTTTTGTCTGTACTCATTTCAAATAAATTTCTTAAACTTGTATTCTAGACGGTGTATTAGACTGTGAGTTTTGTTGAATCAGGAACTATATTTATTCTTCATAAATTACCCAGCATTTTGCTCAGTGTCTGCATACGGCACAATAGGGGAAAACATAGGAAGTGCACCTAAGCCCAGTAGTAGAATTGTGTCAGCTATACTCAGATTAAAACATATAAAAAACTAAAAAAAAGTACACCTAAGCCAGACTTCGGATTTGAAGTGGATCAGAAAAGATGTCCTGAAGTAGACCACACTAGAATTGACTCTTAGTTAATAAAATAATTCAAAGAAAGAGTGTGGGAGGATATTTTAGGTATTTAGGACAAACTATTTGAAAGTGTTGATGTAAAGGACAGCATTGAAGTATTCTGTGAATTGCATAGCATCCAATATGACTGTGGTGTCAAATGAATGAATGAGACTTGAAATATTTGTTGAAGAAAGATTGCAGACAGCTTGTACAGCATGATAATAGAGCTTGGATTTTATCCTGAAAGCAATGTACAATCATTGTTGGATCATTGTTGGTTTTAAGCAGACTGGTGATAATCAGTCCATCTCCTTCCTTCCTTCCTTCCTTCCTTCCTTCCTTCCTTCCTTCCTTCCACTGTCTGTATGTATGTCTCTTTTTAATGATCAGTGTCATGCTAGGGTGTGTATATCAGGTCTGTGTAAGATTGAAGGAGACGAGTCTTTATAGAAGATCAATTTGTGCAATAATGATTAGAACCCAAAATAAGGTAAAGGCCATGGTAATGCAGAAAATGAGAAGATTAGGAAGATGTTAAGGAGTTAGAATTGAGAGGTTTTAGTGACAGGAAAAGGAAGGTAAGGGAAAAAGTAAAATCTAAAATGATACTTGAGATTGTGTTTCTCAGTGTGAATGCTGGCACTGCTTTATGATATCAGGAGTAGTAAAGCTAGATATCTGGAGAAGGTGAGTTTGGTTTGTTACATTTTGAATTTTAGTTGCCTATGGAACATCCAGATACAGAGGTCCAATACATAGATATTAAATTGAGGCTTGGATTTGAGTTCAAATAGTTTATTTGGGAATTAATCTCAGGAAGCACTGGTAGAGGAGTGGAGAAGTAAGAAATGAAAGAGGGGCAACTGGGTGGCTCAGTCAATTAAGCATCTGACTTCAGCTCAAGTCATGGTCTCATGGTTCAGTTCATGGGTTTGAGCCCTGCATCAGGCTCTGTGCTGACAGCTCAGAGACTGGAGCCTGCTTCAGATTCTGTGTCTCCTTCTCTCTCTACCCCTCTCCTGCTCATGCTCTGTCTTTGAAAAATGAATAAACATTTAAAAATTAAAAAAAAAAAAGAAATGAAAGGGAAGTAAGTTAATACCTGTGTGACACAACTGAGATTTTGTCCAGTATGACTGTGGTGTCAAATGAATGGGTGGCATTCATCCTATGGGTTCCTATGACAGATTGTAGAATCTGCCTCAGAGTAGTTCCACTTGAAAGGTGAGGCTGCTGGATTATTTATCCATTAATTCTGGTCTGTCTCTGGTAGAGGCTGCTTCCTCAGAGCTAGCTCACCACACTTGTGGCCCACCTCACATACACTCTAGCACACTCCTGCAAAGTATGCCCTCGGAACAGAGTCACAGATCCTGTTCCTGGTAAGGAACAATGCCAAGGGTATTCAGAGTTGGAGGCACTGGCAGATTTTCCTCAATGTGAGGTAGATCTCTTCTGGGGAGATGGTTCTGAAAGCCATCAGTATTTAAAAGATAATTAAAGCTAAAACAGTATAATAAGATCATTCAGAGAAGAGGGTCCAGAATGGAAACCTGTTGAACACTAAAATTTAAGGGACAATGTAGGGAAAGATAAAAATGTGAAAGAGAATGTCTATTATCTTTATGTGGCTAACATGTCCAAGAAACTTGCCTTAAATATGTTAAAAACAAAACTAAGAAAGCAAACCAAAAGCTAGAGCAGTCACTATTTATCCACTTATTATTACTCTGTTTGATCTACTCACAAATATATTTGCTTCATAGTAGCTGTGGTCACATCTAATTAATCAATGCATCTTTAGTACCTTGTACATATCCTTAGTATTTGATGTAGACTATATACTAAGTATTTTTTCTTTTAAACAAGTTATTTACGATTACTGAACTTACATGCATATACATCTTTAAATAAAATCAGAAAATCCAGTTTAGGGAATGTTGATATTTTTGAAACGTAACTATTTAATAAGAATATTTTATCTCCATATTTTTGTTTTCAAATACTTGCTTTTTACTCTCATTTTTTTTTCTTTTAAATTCACAAACTTTACTTTTTAGAGAAGTTTGAAGATCACAGAAAAATTTAGTTATAAAGTACAGAGGATTCACATATACTACTCCCTCTCTCTACACGTCCACAACCATGGTGGTATATTTGCAACAACTGATGTACCTGAATTAGCACATCATTATTATCCAAACTCAATAGTTTACATTGAGGCTCACTCTTGCAGTTGTACATGGGTTTGGACAAATGTATAATGACATACCATCCTTGTAGTATCATACCAAGTAATTCTAGTTCCTTAAAAATCCTCTGTGCTCTATTCATCCCTCCTTGCCCCCTTCAGTTACTTTTCAGAAGACTGAAAGTGATGAAGAGAGGCTTACAGGGATTTATTCACCTTTTCCCCTCCATAGCTTTATTTCATGGTCTTGGGGATTTGTTCCAAGTTGAGAGCACAGAAATGAAGATATAAGAGGGAAAACATATGTTTAACCTGTAATGAAGTGGTGGTTTCCTCAGTTCACTTTTATGTTTTTGATAATATTTGATTCAAGTTATTTCTCCAAGCCAACATATGTAAGTTAGAAAACTGCAGAGAATGTTTCCAAATATTTCTGGCACAATCGATGATGGCTTTTCTGCCAAAATGTTCCTTTTCCTTAGATGTACATCCTTTGCATCATTTCGTCTGATTTTTATGTCTGCATTCTACTTCAAGTAATGAGATGTATTATGTGTAAGGTCTTCCTGTGATTTGCTTTGTAGCAGTTGGTGAGCAAGTAAACCCCTCATGATGTTTTTTCTGTTATTATTTTTGAAAATGATTCAGAAAAGAAAAATACGTACTGGTATAAGACATTGACTCAAATGAATTCTTGTTTTCAAAGGCCTTCCTGACATTGTAGTGCCATTATTATCACACTTGGAAATCTGTTCCATCCGTGGTTGAATTGGCTATGGAATATCGGGAAACATGGGTAGAAAATTATAAAAATATTATTTTTGAAAGAGATTACCTCCTAATTTTTACTGAAGGCCAAATGAAAAGTGACATGATAGATTAGAGCAAAATGATTTTTTAATGTTTGTGGCATTTTTAGATGTAGTGGACATTCTGTGTCCCCATTTTCTTTGTTTTATTTCAAGTGAATGTTTTTCATATTATAGTCTTACATGTTTTCTTTACACACTGTTTTAAAGGAAGAGTTTAATCTGCATCTACTATGTTCAATTTTTTAAAAAGGCTTAAAAGTCTTTGAGTTTTTTCTTTTATCTAACAGATTTGTTGGGTATTCTGACTTCCTTTTATTTATTTATTTTTTTACCTTTAATATGAAGGTGATCATGTTAAGCAAAAAAATTTTTTCGTAGAATGTATCAGTTTGATTCTTAATTTGTGTACAACATTCACAATGGTATATCATTGAGTTGACACTGGATTACAAAACTTTAACATCCCAGAAAAATTCTTCTGAGAACTTATTAGCATCAGGAAATGCTTGTGTTTTACTATCTTTTGGGGATTTAAGGTTTATCTACCTATTTCTCCCCCTGAGAGTTTTCTGAGAAAAAAGATTTTTTTAGAAAACAATCACCATTTTTTGAATAATGAAACACTTAACTTTTAATTTTAACCTCTGTGAGGCTTAATTTCCTCATTGTAAAATTGGGATGATGATCACTACTTTGGGAAGTGATTGTAAATTAAAAATATGTGTGAAGTGTCTAATGCACTATCTAGTATACCTAGGTTTTCATTAATACTGGATGATATTTTTTTCCTCCTTCTCATTCTCTTTCTTACATGCTTGATCTAGATCAATGATTCTCAAACTTTAATGTAAATCTGAATCGTTTAAAGAACTTATGAAAACAGATTGCTGGGTCCTGCCCCAGACTTGCTGATTCAGTAGTTGGGAGGTAGGCTTGAGACTGTCTTCTTCTGAGAATCTGCCAGTCTTTTCAGGTGAAGAGACAACACTTTGAGAGACACTGACCTAGAAAGATAATTCAAATGTTGTTAAGTAGAGCTTTGTGTCTGTCAGTATTTTTTTCTATAGTTATCTTTGACTAATAAATATCATAACTTTATATTTTGAAAATTGGTACCCATGTACTAAAAAGTATTAACTTATCAGGACACCTAGATGGCTCAGTCAGTTGACCATCTGAATTCAGCTCAGGTCAGGTTCATGAGTTGGAGCCCCACATTGGGCTTGCTGCTCTCAGCATGAAGCCCACTTCAGATTATCTGTCATTCTCTCTTACTCCGCCCCTCCCACACTGAGACTGTCTCAATCTCTCTCAAAAATAAAAGTAAACATTAAAAAATATATTAACCTACCTATTTCTAAATAACTCTTCTGGCATCCCCATTTAGTCAGACAAAAGTATAAATGTCACTCTTCTGAAGTTATACAATGCCTTGGTGAACATTAGAATTTGGGTCAAGTAAATGCAAAAAAAAAGGAAAACTTTCCTCAGTTGGGCATGTTTAAGACAAAATAATAGTGGTGAAGTTTATTTGTTTTGTCTGATACATTGACTGAGCAACAGGAAGACTGCCTGAAACTTGAACAATCTGTTATCTAAATTTCATTATGATATAAGGAGACTTACATAGGGAGACTTACACTACAGTAGATATTGTTATTGTACTTGTATAATTTGGAGATTATTTATTTGAACTGAATGTTACTTCCATTTTGATTTTATCTGCCAGATTTATTTATCTTGTTCAGTTACCTATCAGGTAATAAGAACGTGGATGACACAATCACTATCATGACTAGCAGAAAGGAAAGGTCTCCTCTTTAAAAGATCACTTGTAATCAGAAATATCTTGGTGACTCACAAGTTAACAAAACTCTCCACTCTGTATATTCAGCCAACAACACTGCCAAATGTCCAAAATCTAAATGTAGTGCATGACACATACTCAGTGAAGCTGCAAATAAGAATAATTCCCAATGAAAAAATAGGTATCTAAAACGTTAGTGTCAATTTGCTTCTTTGGTATCTTCTGAGTCAGCTTTTATGTAGTGTTAACGCAATCCCAAGCTATATTAAAGAATATTAAAATACTGTTATGGTTACAAAATAACATATGCAAAATTCTAATGGTGTGGTTGGACTCTTGTAAATGTAAGGGGCAGATTTTTGGAATTCCTCTTTGTTCTATCTATACTCACACCCTGAGTGATCTCATACTGTTTAATTGTTTAAATACCATGTTCAGGTTAAACTCCAATATATGGCTTGGATTAGATCTAGGACCTGAACTCCAGATTCTTTTGTTTTGTTTTGTTTTGTTTTTTAAGTTTGAGAGAGAGAGACTGAGAGTGAGCAATGTACAGGCAGAGAGAGACAGAAAGGGAGAGAATCCCAATCAGGCTCTGCACAGACAGATCTTGAACTGGGAGATCATGACCTGAGCCAAAATCAAGAGTTGGATGCTTAACTGACTGAGCCACCCAGGCACCCTGAACTACAGATTTTTATAACTGTGTACTCAGCATCTCCAATTAATATTAAAAAGGGATCTCAAATATAACATGTCACAATCTGCTCCTTCTGCATACTTTCCCAGACACTTAATGGTAGCTACTCTATTGAAATCACTCAGATTACAAATAACGAGTGCCACCTTTGTCTCTATTTTTCTTATACTCTACATCCTCTCCACAAAACAATATTGTCAGTTCTCCTTTGAACATGTAACCAGAATCTGTGTCTCACTCATCCATTGTTACCACCTGAGTCCAAGCCCCATCATCTCTCACCTAGATTATTATAACAACCTTTCTACTTATTTGTTCATATATATCACATCTTCTATAGTATGTCCTCTCAAGAGCTGTAGAATGAATATTTTATTTTATTTATTTATTTATTTTTTCTAAAATATTTTTATTTATTTCTAGGAGAGAGAGAGACAGCGTGAGCAGGGGAGGGTCAGTAAGAGAGGGAGATACAGACTCTGAAATAGCCTCCAGGCTCTGAGCTGGCAGTCAGCACAGAGCCCGACGCGGGGCTTGAACCCACGAACCGCGAGATCATGACCTAAGCGAAAGTCGGACGCTTAACCGACTAAGCCACCCAGGCGCCCCTAGAATGAATATTTTAAAACCTATGGAAGATCATGTACTTTTCTTCTCAAAACCCCACCATGGATTGTCATCTTTCTCAGAGTAAAAGTTAACATTTTCTAATGGCTTACACTGTTAAGATTGAGATTCCTTTTCAGTGTCAATTGGAGATGCTGAGTACACAGATAGTTATAAGATCTTGGAGTTCAGGACCTAGTTCTAATTATGAGGCTACCACTAAGAATGTGAGCTCATGTCCCACCACTAAGTATGTGAACTCAGCTCCAGCGGTGTTCTTGAAGTTCTGATACCAAAATCATAAGAAGACATTACAAAAAAAGGTAACTATGGATCAGTATACCTCAACACACATATGCAAATACTCTAAACAAAATTTTAGGAAATAAATCCAATATGTGAAAAGGTATTAATGATGACCAAATGAAATTGATCCCTGAAATGTAAGGTCATTTTAATATTTAAAACAACCAATCAATATAACTTAACAGATCAATAAAAAATAAAAGCATATTATCACCTCAATGGATACAGAATAGTATTTGAAAAAATATAAGATCCATTCCTGGGGCACCTGGGTAGTGCAACTGATAAACACCCAACTCTTGATTTCAGCTCAGGTCATGATCGTGGGATTGAGCCCCATGTCAGGCTCTGTGTTTTGAGACAGAGAGCACAGAGCCTACTTAGGATTCTCTCTCTCTCTCTCTCTCTCTCTCTCTCTCTCTCTCTTTCCTGCTCCACTCTTTTTCTCTCTCTAAAAATAGTATGTATAAAATTTTACATATATATAAAATCATCCATTTTTGACAAAAATACTTAGTAAACCAGGAATAGAAGGAAACTTCTGATACCTAATAAAAGGCAGCAATGAAAAACCTGCTGCTAAAATCATACTTAATGGTAAAAGACTGAGTGTTTTCCCCCTAAAATTAAGAAAGACAGGCATTTCTGATCTCACCACTTCTATTCAACATTGTACAGTTATTCAAGTAAAATAATAAAAAATACTTACATTGGAAAGAAAGAAATAAAAACTGTCTTTAACTGCAGATGACATGATTATGTATATAAAAAGTAATGGAATATTCAAGGAGGCTAGAACTGATAATTGAGTTTAGCAAGGTTGCAGGATATGAGATCAATATACAAAAATCAACTATATCTATATACTAGCAATGAAATATTAGAAGTGAAATTATAAACTAATGCCACTTATCATAGCATCAAAAATAAGAAATATTTAGTGATAAATCCAACAAAAGATGTAGAATACATGTGCATTGAAAACTAGAACCTATTGCTGAGAAAAATCAATAAAGATCTGTATAAAAAGAGACACATACCCTGTTCATAGGTTAAACTGATCTTTAGATTTAATGCAATCTTAATAAAAATCCCAAAAGTCATTACTTTGGGGGTAAAATTGATAAGTAATCATATCAGAATGCAAAGCATGTGGCATGCCACAACAATTTTGAAAACAGATCTTGAAGCTCAAGGAATAACACTCTTCGATTTCAAGACTCATTATGAAGCTACATTAATCAAGACAGTGTGAGACTGGCATGAAGACAGGCAAATAGTTCAATAGAACAGATAAGAGATTCCAGAAATATATATATACATATACGGACAACTAATTATTGATGAAGATAAAAAAGCAGTTCTGTAGATGTGATGGTGTTTTCAACAAGTGATACTGAAACACTGGACTATCTATATGCAAAACAAAGAAGCACACTTTATGCCTCACATTATGGACCAGAATTGACCAGAATTGGATTACACACCCTAATGTTGATCCTAAGACTAAAAAGTTCTAGGAGAAAATCCTTATGACCTTTGTTTACTCTAAGATTTCTTAGATATCATGTACAATATATAGCAGTCAAAATTGATAAATTGAACTTCACCAAAACTGAAAATTTCTGCTCTTTGAAAGACACTGTTAGGAGAAGAAAAAGGCAAGCCATAGACTCAGAGAAAGTATTTGCATATTATGCATCTGACAAAGGCCTGTGTCCAGATTATAAGGAGTTCCCGAACTTAACCCAATAAAAAATGGTCTAAAAGTGTGAACACACACTTAAAAAAAGATATATAGATAGTAAACAATCACATGAAAATACGTTTGACATCATTAGTCAATAGAGAAATGCAAATTAAAATCACAATGAGATACCACTCAAAAATTACTAGAATAGCTAAAATTAAAAAGACATATCAAATGTTGGAAAGGATGTGGAGGATTAATAACTCTCATACATGGCTGGTGGGAATGTAAAATGGTACAGACACCCTGAAATATAGGTTGGCACTTACTAAAAGCCAAACATGATTTGTTCATGTCATTCCTAGATATTTACTCAGGATGAATGAAGGCACGTACCCATTCAAAGGCATATACAAGAATATGTACAGAAACTTTACTGGTAATAGGCAAAAATCTGGAAACAACTCAAATGATTATCAACAAATGAATGTTTAAATAAGTTGTGGTACATTCCATTTCTGTACAATGGAATACACTCAATACTAACAAAATATAAATTATGATACATATAAGTTTATGGATAAGTCTCAACATAAAAATGCAAAATAAAGCCAGACAAAAGAGTACATGCTATCTTATTTCATTTATATAAAATTCTATAAAATACAAACTAATCTGAAATGGCATAAAACAGGTCAGTGGGTGGCTGGAAATGGGGATAGGATCAGGAATGACAGTTGGGGGCATTACAAAAGAGTTCAGGAAACTTTTGGAGGTGGTGGATACATTCATTTCTTTGATTATGGTGATGCATTCACAGGTGTATACAAATGTCAAATCACGACCCCGTATTTTGGAGTGCATGGGGGGCTCAGTCAGTTAAGTGCCTGACTTTGGCTCAGGTCATGATCTTATGGTTTGTGGGTTTGAGCCCCGTCTCCATCTCTGGGCTGATAGTGTGGAGCCTGCTTTAGATTTTGTTGTCTCCCTTTCTTTCTGCCCCTCACTGGCTCATGCTCTGTCTCTCTGTCTCTAAAAAATAAAATAAACATTAAAAAATTCTAAAATCAAATTGAATCAAACTATAAATGTTTTTTTTTAATTTTTTTTAATGTTTTATTTATTTCTAGGAGAGAGAGAGAGAGACAGCGCTAGCAGGGGAGGGTCAGAGAGAGAGGGAATCACAGACTGAAACAGGCTCCAGGCTCCGAGCTGGCAGTCAGCACAGAGCCCGACGCGGGGCTCGAACCCACAAACCGCGAGATCATGACCTAAGCGAAAGTCGGACGTTTAACCAACTAAGCCACCCAGGTGCCCCCAAACTATAAATGTTAATATGTGCAGTTACCCTGTGTTAATTGTATCTACTATATGCTGTTAAAAAAACAGAATTTGCATTTAAAGTACTTTTTGCTCTGATGGTCAAATATAAAAGATAAAAAATTATTTAGGATTATATACATTGTGATCAATGTCAATATCAACTTTAATATTTTAAATATTTTGGTTTTAAGAAGCACATTTCTCAGGGCATGGGGGTGGCTCAGTTGGTTAAGCGTCTAACTTTAGCTCAGATAATGATCTCCTGTTCTGCAGTTCGAGCCCAGAGTCGGGCTCTGTGCTGACAGCTCAGAGCCTGGAACCTGCTTCGGATTCTGTGTCTCCTTCTCTCTCTACCCCTCCCCCACTCATGGTCTGTCAAAAAGTTAATAAATATTAGAAGACATTTTTTTAAAAGAAGCACATTTTTTTCTCATGAGAACAAGTAAATCATAAGCAGAAAGATCTTGTAAGAATTTCCTTTAAATGTATTTTTTCCCTAAAATGAAATGTAATTTTAAGAAAAACAATGCATTTGCAGCAGTAAATGAAGCATACTGATAATCTATCCACAAAGCATAGGCACGTCCAAAAACCATCAGATGAAAAGGCAGGGCACCAGCTTCTAGCTCACCATCACTGGTGACTAGTCACTCCAATAACAGTGTAATCTGAGGAGGGCCATTTAACTCTGTATCTCTGTGTCCCTCAAGGTTTAATAGGGGCAGTAGGGCTCTATATTACTCTAAGGACAAATGTGATAAAAGATGAGCCTTTGACAGTCCTTTTAAGTAAGGTGAATTAACAAAGGGGCTTATTGCATGCTGGCTATTTTCTACTACAACCCTGTCTGAAGTTCTAGTAGCTGCAAATTTGGCTAATTTAACCCAAGAGATTTAGCCTGGGTGTGAATAGCTGCTGCCTTTGAGACAAAATGCATACACTCATACTTGAATACAGTTAGTTTGCCTGTGTAACCTTTAGGTGAAAATGTATGGCATAGGTCACTAATCTAAGAAATCCTTTATACAATAATAGGGAGTAATCTAAAAAGAAAGTAAATCCACTCAAAAAAGTAAACTCAATATTGGCTTCCAAGTCATTTTGATTACTTTTACGATTTAGAATTATATATATGGGGTTCAATAATATGACAAGAACTATCCTATACCATGGACACTGTGCTCCTACATAGTCCAGGCCTGATGCTGGAGTGCTAAGTTGACGTAGTAGTTGTAGAACACTGCACTTTTCTCTTACGCTTCTTTATCCTCAAGGAGAGAGGGTCAGGTTCCAGTTTTCCCTGCATATGTACTTAACCCTTTTGCTACTCCTCAATGAACTCTTCTATTATTATTATTGGGGTAAAATTGGTATATACTATTTTATTAGTTTCATGTATACAAAGCAATGAATTTGATATTTGCATATATTGTAAAACAATCATTGCAATAAGTCCAGTTAACATTGTTACCATGTATGATTACAAATATTTTTTTCTTGTGATGAGAACTTTCAAGCTTGCAGCTTTCAAATATGAATATAGTATTATTAACTATTCACCACACTATACATTGTGTCTCCAACCCTTGTTTATTTTATAACTGAAAATTTGTACCTTTGGACCTCTTTCTCCCGTTTCTCCCACCTGTTATTTCCCACCATCCTCCACCTCTGGCAACCCACCAATCTGTAGCTATGACTTTTTTTCTCCTTTTTTTCAGATTCTACATATAAATGAGATCAAACAATATGTGTCTTTCTGTGTGACTTATTTCATTTAGCATAATGCTCTCAAGATTCATCCATGTTGTTGCAAATGGCAAAATTTCATTCTTTTTGTGGATGACTAATATCCCATTGTGTATATATACACCACACTTTCTTTATTCATTCATCATTAGGCACTTAGGTTGTTTCTATGTCTTGGGTATTGTAAATAATGCTGCAGTGAACATGGAAATGCAGATGTTTTAAGTTAGTATTTTCATTGCCTTTGGATAAACACCCGAAAGTGGAATTGTTGTATCATATGGCAGTTCTATTTTTAATTTTTTGAGAAACTTCCATACTATTTTCTTTAGTGGCTGTGCCAACTTACATTCCCGGCAACAGTGCACAGGGTTCCCTTTACTCCATATCCCAGCCAACATTTCTTTCTTGTCTGACAAGCTTCTTAGTGCACTTATATTTTTAGTCTCAATTTCTCTTGTATGGTATTTTTCTTAAAGTTTTTCTCCCGTGGTTCCATTGTTACTTACCACTCACTTTGCAAGTTGGTTAGAAATTGCCATTTCTAAAAAACCTAGACAGAATTGTACTCTATTAAGTTGAAATCGTCACACCCCAAAGCATTAGATCAATTTTGCTTACTTGTAGCTTCTAATTTTGAAAATGCCTTCTTATGTTTTCAGTTATTTCACGTAGTGTTGAATATGCATTCGAACAGTCAGTGTGTTTGATGATAATGGAGGGATCAGCTCAAATTCTTCCATTCTGACCTACAGTTGAATCCTACTTTCAATTCTGGTCTATTGAGGGCAGTACTAAAACCCAATCATCTTAGTGTAAGGTGCTTTATGTTTATAGTTTTCAGTGATAAGGAGGTGTGATTTGCTTCAGTGTGTGTGTGTGCGTGTGTGTGTGTGTGAGTGTGCACATGTGCACATGCATGTGGGATAACATGCTGCCTTTTGTTGCAATGTTTATAGGATCAACCTGTGGGTTTGGCAAAGATGGTGGAATACAAGTACAAAAGTGTTTTTTCTCAAACAAAAGATTTTATCATATTTAATGGGTTTTTACATTTTTTTTATTTCTGAAGTTAGAACAGGGGCTAATCCTTATGGGTGTCAAAGATGTGGAAATGAAGCAAGTCCCATCAGTGCCTTCATTCTGAGAATAATTTTCCATGCTGGTTGCTATTCTGTGCCCTGCATGAGTGACTCAGCGTGCACCTAAGGACCATTTTAATGTGTGGCATCTGGATGGACACCTGGAAGCTGTGAAGCTTTGAACTAAGGAGCCATTAATGCTAAAAAAAAATTAACATTAATGTTGATTATCCTCTTTAACTTGTTTCACCCACAACTGCTCAATCATTCTGCAACCAGATTACTGCCAGTTCCATATGTTTCTGTGTCACTTAGGCTTGACTAATTAAAATATTCTGTTGTAGGTACAGCATAAATTTTAAAAGTCTGAAGTGTCTCTTTAACCGATTGAGGAGACTTCCAATGTTTTATGAGAATTAATGTATACATTTCTTTTAACCTGCCAAATGCCAAACATATGACCCAAAATTTTATGTTCTGTTTGGTTTTGATTCAGAACAACAACAAATCTATGCATATCAGCTGTGTTCTAAACTTGGAAAAGCTGAAATAACCTGGATAGATTTCCCTTAATGTTTTCTTTTAAATGTGCTCTTGCTCATGAATATAAGAATATTTTTAGCTAAAGAATCTATGAGAAAAGGAAAAATCCTCGTTGGTAAGGAAAGAAATGCAAACTAAACATCAATCAAATACCATTCCCTGTTTTCAAATTGTCACTGATATGAAAGGATAATAATCAGTGTTGGCATTCTCAAACACCGCTAATGTGAGTGCAAATTGGCAAAATATTTAAAATATAATTTGGCAGGATATAGTGAATGCCTTGATATTTTCATTATGTTGTTTCAGTTTCATTCAAAAAGTATTATGAGGGAATAACCAGATATGTACAAATAGTCATTAAAAATATTGATCATAGTGGTATTTTTTTATCATAGTGCTATTTAAAACAGCAGAACTTAGAGATTTAAATGACTCATATTACAAAAACTGTTCAGTAAATTATTTCTTCCATATGATAGACAAATGCCTTGTTTACAATGTTTTTGAAGACTAATTGATGCCAAAGAAAAATTTTTTAGCATTTTATTTTTAAATTTAAAAATTTTATCAAGTATAATTAACATTTAATATTAGTTTCGGGTGTACAGCATGGTGATTTAACAGTTGTATACATTGCAAAATGTTCACCATGGTGAGTGTAATAGTGATTACACTCTATTCTACCTCCATACTAAATTATTATAGTATTAACCATATTCCTTATGCTGTGCTTTTCATCTCCATGATTTACTTATTTTTATAACTGAAAGTTTTTACCTCTTAATCTGCTTCACCAATTTTACCTATTTCCCTGTCCCTGTAACTACCAGTTCATTCTCTGTATTTATGAGTCTCTTTCTGTTTATTTTGTTTATGTACTCATTTTGTTTTTTAAAATTGCATATACAAGTGCCATCACATGGCATTTGCCTTTCTCTGCGTGACTTATTCCACTCAGCATGATACACACTAGGTCCAACTATGTTATTATAAATGCCAAGATCTCATTCTTTTTTATGACTTAGTAATATTTCATTGTGTATATACACACCACATCTTATTTATCCATTCATTTATTGATAGGCATTTAGATTGCTTCCACATTTCAGCTATTGTAAATAATGCTGCAACAAAGATAGGAATGTAAGTTAATGTTTTATACCAAAGGAGATTTTCTTGATATTATAAGGGACAAAAATCTTCCAAGCAAACCAACCCACCACATTGGTATTTATAGAAATACTGAACTGAAGGACAGTGCATTAGCATTCCTTATCTCCAGTGCTATTTTTACTTGTTCATTGATTTATTTTATTTTATTTACACATTTCAATAGGACTATTTTCTTTATAATTAGGAAAGAGCTATCGGAAATAAAGAAGTGTAACAAAGAATTGTTATTTTTAAATAGCTTTAAATTTTATCTCTTAGTGAATGATTATAGTAGATTTATATGGTCCTATTTAATTTTTAAAAATAATTTTTGGGTGCTTGGGTGGCTCATTTGGTTAAGTATCTGACTTGGCTCAGGTGGTAATCTCCTGGTTCATGAATTCAAGCTCTGCATTGGGCTTGTGGCTGTTGCTTCCTCTCCTCTGTGCCCCTCCTTCTGCCTCTCACCCTGCTCTCAAAAATGAATAAACATAAACAAATATATTTTTAAATCTTTCTCCAACAAAATTCTAAATTTCTTGAGGTTGAGCCTATCTTGGTTACTTCATTTTTATCTTGCATAGTTCTTTCAGAATGCACATGAATGAATCAGCTCTGTGAAGTTTTGGTGAAATACATATTCTCAGCCCTATTTCTAGAGATCTTCATTTAGTGTGCCTGTCATGTCACTAGGGATCTGATGTACAAAATCTGAGTCAGAAGTTTGCTTTTTAAATTTAATTGATAGTGAAAGATATGTTATTACTTACTACCTCGTTATTGGCAAGTATTTACTGGAACTTAATTTGAGTTGGTTCGACTAGGTTCATTTGGACATTGGTTCACATTGTAATGATACATTAGTATAAAGATTAATTTGAAAAATAGCAGTCTCAGTTCCTTTTGGATACTGGCAGGGTGCAAATAGATACATAATAAAAATAATTGTTCTCTCCCTAGAGATTCCAAGTCAGGAATCACTATGTAAACACTAGTTGAGAGATAAAAGAACCAATAAAGTAAACCAAGTCAGTTCACATGTAATTTGTTTCAGGACATATGGGTTATTTTCATTTTCTGTTCTGGAGCAAGGACACATATTTATGGGTTTTTACTTTTCATTCATTTCTTCCAGCATCACTAAAGAAAATAATTTTCAACTGATTCTCTGATACTTTTTCAGAAAATAGAGCAGCAACAAGGATAAACACAATAACACAAACACTGAGTAATTCAGTTGTATAATCAATTGTTTAAAACCATACTCCCCAAACAACACACACACAGACACTGGCAATAAATATTTTTTCACTTTTGATTATTATTCTGATTTGTGTTATAACAGTTGTCCACTTACAGTTTCTGAACAGTCAAGCCCCTCTTGCAAGTCAAACTTAAAAGACAATGCTCTTTTGACACAGTTTTAAGTGGCTTAAGAAGCGATCTCCCTGGGCCCACTTTGATCTCATAGGAATCTATTCTTTGCTACTTTTGGTGCTCTCCACCTTTAGCTATGGAAATGAGCAAACTATTTTTAGTTAATGTAAGGAAATAAACCCAAAATGCTTTCCTGGTAAACGGTAATTAAAACTTAAAATGTCATTCCTAGTTCTACCTTAAATGCATTGCATTTGAACTACTAATTTATTAGTTTTTAGGAGTGAGTGCTGTTGAAGTAACTAAAAAGAAGCCCTGAATACCAAGGTAGTTCCGAGGCCACCTTGGCAGCCTACCTGATGTTTTGTACCAAAACCTAAGTTGGAATCAATGTGCTTCATTCTGAAAATATCAAATTTAAGAACCAATCACAGACAGGTAGACTTTTCCACACAGGGAAGGCAGCCGCTCAAGCCATAGCCAAAAGTTGCCTTGCTCTGCTTCTGCGTCTTTTCTATAAAACCTGTCCCCCAGCTCCGGTTCAGGCATGTCCCTAACCACTTTGGTTTGGGGCTGCCTAGTTGTGATCTGTGTATCACCAAATAAACACTTGAAAATTTTAAGGTGCCTCAGTTTACCTTTTCACAGACCTTAATATTAGAAATTTCTAAGCATGACTGTTGATGCTGAGTTGATACTTACAAACCCATTGATCAACAAATAAAAATATTTTGGGAAATGTTTCTTTATTCCTGAGGTGTTTCTTTCATAAATTTCTCCAATGTTTACATACTACTGTTTTCAAATTCTTCCTTGAGTCTATTTAAAAAACCTCCTGATTTAGTTTAAAAAAAGCTAATCTCAACTTTTTTATGTTCCTGTGTAGTAGGAATGTATCTAGTCGCCACTATTATCGGAAGGACATTTTAGAATTTAAATATCAAAGAAAATAGAGAATGTTCTGGAAGAGAGTTGTTTTCAATAAATGGAACAGGGATAAACTTGCCTGGTAAATAGTTTTTAGAAGCAGGATAACTTTCCACTATTCCATTTGGTAGTGAATTTAGAACATCTGGGTGAGAAGGAAAAAATGTGAGGCCTTATCAAGTTAACTGTATGGCAGGAATCATAAAGTACATATCAAAGGGGAATTCTGGGAAAGCTTATTTAATTACTCTCTTTGGTGACATTTAGAGCAAAGACCATGGCTCCTTCAGCAGAAAAGCCTATTCCCATGTTAGTTAATATTTTTAATAATAATAACAACTTTTTGTAACAGTAATTACTTTTTAAGGCAACCCAAATTGAGCAAAATGGTGCAGTATCTTGAAGACACACTAGTCAGCTTTGCATAGATTATATTAATTTTGAATACAAATATCTGCTTCTGACTGCCGTGTACATGTAACCTATGCAGGTAGTTCTCACTTTGCACAGCAGTGCAGAACCATAAAAAATGATTATGCAGGCACACCTGGGCAGCTCAGTGGGTTAAGCATCCGACTCTTGATTTTGGCTCTGGTGATGGTCTCACATTTTGTAGGACTGAGCCCCAGGTTGGGCTCTGCACTCCAGAGTGGAGCCTACTTGGGAGTCTCTCTTCTTATGTCCCTCCCCCATTCTTTCTCTCTATGTTCTTAATAAATGAACATTAAGCAAAATGATTGTACAAGCTGGAAATGGGAAAGTGATTCTAAAACAATGGAGAATATTAAGATTGTTTCATAATCTTTAAAAATTTTTTTGTGCAAAGATATTAAAATCTCTCTTATTTGGTTATAAATCTAAAGTGAAATAAATAAAATATTAAACCTAGTGTTTATTTAATATACTGTTGTTTTAAAATTAGAACAAAAAGAGTTTTTTGTAAAAGCCTTATCATGAATAGTTTGAACAGCACTTACTTTGTTTTTGTTGTATAACTTATGATATAGATTATTTTTTAATGGTTTGGCAATTATTAGACTCTTTTCTAAGTTTGGATAAGCTTTCAACACAGGATTGTTTGAGTTTTCTATGTTGTGAGATATCTTTGAGAGTTTCATCTGAAGTATTTTATTATTATTAATTTTTTGTTTGTTTTAGAGAGAGCGAGTGCATGTGAGCAGGGGACGGGGCAGAGGGAGAGAGAATTTTAAGCAGGGTCCACGATCAGCATGGAGCCTGACACAGGGCTTGATCTCACGACCCTGGGATCATGACTTAAGCCAATATCAATAGTCAGATGTTTCGCTGAGTTCCTCTGGCTGGGTACGCATAGTTAGGTATGTTAGCAGCACAGTCAACATTTCCATGGTCAGCTCTTTCATCTAAAACTCCATTTACGTACAATTCAAATCTGGCAAAGTTATTTTCACGGTAAGATAGAAGTTTCTACCATTTTGCATGCATTTTACTTCCTGCCATGATGTTTGAGTACTCTCAGCTGCCTGCTTTATGTCATACATCTTCCCAAACTCAGCTAAAGAAATGACATGATCTCCAATTGTAGCTTCAATAGTCTGTCCCAAAGTCCATCAAAGATAAAAAGCTTTAAAAGTTGAAATACCTTCTTGGTACAGAAGCTGGATTCAGCAAGTTGTGTTTGATGGTACAAAGGCAATTTCCCCATTTTCATGCAAGTACCCTAGAAAATTAGAGTGAACTCTAGTATTGTCTATCCATATTAGTGCCTAAATGTTACAGATTATTTTGTCTTTTGTATCTCTCTACCTACCACCGGAAGATAAGGAGACAACACAAATACATGTTTTGTTGTCTATGCCTAAGTAACAGGTATATATTGACCAATCACTAACAGACTTTGAAAGAAATGACATGATTTGTCATTGACCATGTTTTGCATTTGTTATTTATGTACTGACTTGTGCATTGAAGAGATAACAGCACACTGTTCTTTATGCAGTCACTCATAGTGAATATAGGCTGGTAACTGAAATTTAACAGTGTTTTCCAGAGACTGGTATTATTTAATGAAACCAGAATAACTCAAATACTGTTCAGAATGAGAACTACTTTTACTAACCTTAACAAATATATCTGAGGATTCTATACTTAAATTTTTCCTTCATATAAATGTGTTTGGCTGTTCATGTTTTTTTCAAATGATGACAGTAAGCTTTAAAAGGTAAGAAATAATTTTAATTTGGTAAATTTTAAAGTATAAATTATTTTAACTTCCTTATACTAGTAAGAAGGAGAGTAGATAGAATCTTCTTTCCCTCTTTAAGTGCAGCTCAGGGGGGAAATAGGAAAAGAAGATTTATTTCCATCTCACCGTGCACACCGTCAGCCAAACAACCACTAAAGATTGCATCTGTAATGCACTCGTATGTAGAACAGAGGACTGCACTTTGGACAAAACATAGACCTTCACTATGTGAGCCTTCCCAGAGTGGACTCTTAAAGAAGAAAATATGCCCATTATTGAGAAATTGTGGAAATTTGGGAAAATTTGGGGAAATTGTGGAAATTTTGGGAAGTAGGTAACAGGCCTAGGGAGAAATCCTTCATTTGGCAAATCAACAAAAAGGAATGTTTCCCTCAGGTTCTAGTAAATTAAAACATTTTTTAAAAACAGGTTTACTGAGATATAATTTTCACAACATAAAATTTCCCCATTGTAAGTATACAGTTCAATGAGTTTTAAAAACAAGGAACACTTGACAAATCTGCATGTCATTCTTGTGCAAAGCGAGGCTAATCTTCACTGAGTTGTTCCAATTTTTGTTCCAACGTATACTGCCAAGTCAAGAACTCTCAGAATTTTAATTTTTGGCAGAAAGTTGCAATCTAATATTCTTCAGAACATAGGAAAAGAAAATGTTAGTATTTATTTTATGGTGGACATGACATGTATATTTAATATTTATTTGGGAAGCATTTAAGATAATATATTGATAGATAATGAAATTTAACTAAAATGTACTGATCTTCATATTAGTTTTACTATGTCGTTATAATCCATATTTTATAAGTGAAAGAAGACATTTCCTGAAGGTTAAGAAACTCAATTGAGGGAAAGGACTGGTACATTTTGGAGCTGGGATATGATCTCACATCTTCTGACTCACATCACATTAGGATAGAAGGTTTTCTATCTGGTGGTAATCCATCAGCTATGGTAATAGGTTCCAAGTTCTCTGCATGTGGCATTTTATGTAGTCCTTATGAGAGCTCTATAAGGTAAGTGCTATTATTTTCAGTAGTGCATAGATGAGGAAGTTGAGGTACAGTGACTTTAGACGTACTGTCCAGGGTCATGAAAAAAAATAGGAGACACAGTTGGGGTCTTAGTTCTAGAGTCCATTATACTCACCTCACATTGTCTCCCTTAATATCTACCAGCTATCCAAGGAAGAGACAAAGACTGGTGTCCCTTGTTAGAACTTTCCTTCTGAAATAGAAGGGGCAAAAGAAAAATGGTAAGGAAAAATTTCCATGACTCTCTGAACAGATTTTTCTACATATCTCACAAATCACATTCTAATGGTAAATCTGTTCCATATAATGATATGTATTTCTAAACTTTTATATTTTCAGATTTGAAGTCTTGATTTGTGAGTACAGCCCCATTTTTAAAACTTGTTAAACAATTCCCTAGTATGCTAATGGAGAATGGGAATGATAGAAAGAAGCAAATGTGCCCAACATTGAGCTTCTGGATGGTTTTACAAATGGCTCTCTCTGCCTAAGATTGATCTATCTCCAGATATGACAAGGCTCATACCCTTACATCATTCCATGTCTTTTCAAAAGTCATACTCTTATACCTTCTTATTTATAGTAGTAATCCTCCATTTTCCACTTTGATTTTGTTTTATTTTCTCCTCTATACTAATGACCACCTAAAAAGTTCAGAGTGATACTTCCAACTCAAATCCTAGACTTCAGGGCTTTTGCTTAACTTCTTTTATTTATTTATTTTTTTAAAATGTTTTTTTAATTAATTCTAGGAGAGAGAGAGAGAGACAGCGTGAGCAGGGGAGGGTCAGAGAGAGAGGGAGTCACAGACTCTGAAACAGGCTCCAGGCTCTGCGCTAGCAGTCAGCACAGAGCCCGACGCGGGGCCCAAACCCACGAACAGCGAGATCATGACCTAAGCGAAAGTCGGACGCTTAACCGACTTAGCCACCCAGGCGCCCCATTGCTTAACTTCTTTTAAAAATGTGTCTGTATCTTTATCACTGAGAACAGTGGTTTTTAAGGGCATGGAAAATAATAGAAAATCTCATAACTGCTCACTTTTCTTCTAATGCCGCACATACAATAGTCTTAGAGTAACAAAAATAATACTGCCGTGAACAATGACTGAACTATTAGCACTGGTTTGCTTTGCTTTTCTCTGTTATTTCCCATTTTTTATAGTTGTTTTATACCTATGTTGTCTGAGAATATAGCCATTCCATAACATATTCTCTGCCCCTGTCCTTCATTAGGTTCTAGTGCCACAGGTAAGAATGCATTTATGCCCTACCAGTCCTTACATTAGTATCTCTCATCATTTTGCTTGCCGGAAGGTTGTTCACCAGTAAATTCTGTAGTAAGGACTCAAGGGAACAATGTTCCTGGAATTATTGCACATTGGTGAGAATTTACCTAAACCCTTTGAACTTCAAAATCTGTTCTGTTGGATAAAAATAAATTTTGGCTCACACTTCTCTTTTTCTTAAATATCTTAAATATGTTACTGTATTTTCTTTTCCAAGTAAGTCATGTACTCTTTTCCCTTTATTTTCTAGGTACCTAAAGGAGTTTTCCCTCCCTCCCTCCCTTCTTTCCTTTCTTTTTTAAAGTCACTTAATTTTACAGGAATATGTCTTTGTTGGAATGGCTCATTTTCTCAGTGATGTTATGTACACTTTCATTATGCAGTTTTACATCTTTTATTTTAGGAAACTTTTCTGAAATTACTGGATTTAGTATTTGTTCTGTTTTCTTACTTTTGGTTTCATCTCCTCTCTTCTCCTACTATCCATATGCTCAAAATTTTTTGCCTGTCTTCAATATTTTTAACTTTCTTTTGATTCTTTCTTTTCTTTCCCTTCATTAGTTGCTGAGTTCTAAAGTTTTTCTCTCTCACTTTTTATTTTGCCTAGGCTATCATCTGTTGAATTTATTCCCTATTATGTGATTTCACATTTTTTTCTGTATTTTTAGAATTCTTTCTTTTCATATTTCTAATGATGTCCAAAATTATGGAACGTTTTTCCTGAGCTTTTCTAGTTCTGATTTATGTTGTTTTCATTCGTGTTTTGTAGCGTTTTCTTAATGTTTCTTAGCTAGTTTTGAAATGGTAGGTTACAATTTTGTTCTGTTTTGTGGGCATATTTTTAACAGCATTTATTATCTACAGTACATTATTTTGCTTTTTTCACTTTTTCTTATAACTTTCTATGAGATATGACCTTGATACTTACGTTGCTCATGTTTATATGAAATAATTTTTTCTAAGGCAGGTTTAGGAAAGTCTATATAACTTTATGGAGATCCCTCTTCTGTTGTTTATATGTTGCTTAAATTACTATGATTTGATCTGGACTCCTTCCCCCACCCCTACACCTTTTCTTTGTTGTTTTTATTCTGTTCAGTTTTTATTCCTCTTCCAGCATTTTTTTTTTCAGTATGGGTTCCTGTCATGGAAAAGACAATTCTGGCGGGCCAGTTCTGAGAGTTAATAAGTGTTCTCTGCTCTGGGTTGTTCAGTCCTTCCTGGAAGGGGGAGATTGCATTCACAAACTCCTTGTAGTTTTAGCTGCTGTTCCTGCATTGGTCCCTGCTTTCCAGTGAATATCTGTTGGCAATTTTGGTATCCTGTTCCCAGATTTCAAAGATACTGCTCTGTTGCTTTCCACCTCTTCCTCCAGCAGAGATGCAGGTATCATGAAGTTTTAAGGGCTTAGGTGGTTTCCCTCTACCCCATATATTTTGGAGCTTATGGGGAAAACTATTCACCCAGTTTTATTTTAAATGCTGCCCTGATTTACTAGTTTTGCTATCAAAGTACTCTGTTTTTATATGGGGATTTGGTGGGTTTAAAAGACTGCATAGCCACTCCTGCAAACTTCCCAGAATCCTCCCTCCTATGTAGATTTTCAATATGTGCCTTTAATTGCATGGCAGCCATTGACTATCCTCAGTAAATTCTTTTTTTATACGTATAGAATCTCATTTTATATATATATATATGCATATATATATATATATACACATATATACATATATACATATAAATTACCAGTCCCGAACCTGAAACTGTTAATGGTCTTTTAGAGACCCATTATTCTGGGAGATACAGGTTCATCTTGAAATAATTTGATGTGAATTTTATCTCAGAGTAAGCAGCAAATTCTTTTTTCTAAAATAGTGATACAGCTTTCAGAGCATAATACTCCCTGGCAGAAAATTTTGTGGGGAAAAAAACTCTTATATTGACTGATTGAATGCTCAAGTTTCCCTTCAAACGATCAAGTTTGAAGTGTTTTAAAGGACAGTTTTACTCAGATGATGGAAATATGAAAAAGAATAAAAAGGAAAGCACTGCACTTACTTGGAGGCAATTCTTGGAGGTAGGGTGTTTGTTGTAGGCTATAGGAGACTATAGGCCTATTCATGGCATTAGTGGCAGCCATTTCTAGACAGGGGAAGGCTTTCACAGATAACTCTTAGAGCACTGTGAAATGATCCAAATTGGAAGGCAAGGAAATGAAAACGTGTACTTGCTTGAAAGACCGTGTATGCTCATAAAAATGAGCTGTTACAGTGGTCTTTCATCCCAATCCCTGCAGATAAAGAGCTATCTCCACATGATTTGCTAAAGCCCTCTTACTTCACTTTCACAGAGCAAGGAATCATGATTCAAACAGGGTAGGTTTTTTTTTTTTTTTTGTCAAGTTGCTGTGGTGAGACGAAAAAAACCCTCTAAATGTTCATGCAATTGGAATATTTCTTTTATCCTGCCTTTTGTGATATACTACCTATATGCATTTTTTTAAAAAGGAAATGCTTAAGTGAATTCCTACTCCTTTAAGAGATTGTGCCCTGCTCATCAGTGGCTAGGTTTTGCATACTATGGACAGATTTCCAAAGTAAATCTGACTTTCTGATTCTTCCTTTTTTTAAAATAATAAGCAATAGGAAAAATTATTCACCTGATATATTATAAAAGCTTACAAGAATCTTGTCTCAGTCTGCTAAATGTCTTTGTTTACACAATCACAGTGAGCAGAGAAATGCACCATGCGCCACCAAGTAAGTACTCCCCATCCCAAGTACTCTCCAGTGTTAATTCATTCCTCCTCTAAATGAGTGTGGATTCCTTTGGAAATGGAAAACAGACTTTAAATTTTATTTATGTATGTACTTATTTACTCAGTGTTCTTTGAGATGTCTATGCGGATGTGGATGCAAGAAATAAGAAAAAGTCTGTTAATTGATTTTTCTCTGCAATTCCATGCAGATATTTGGGGGCCGGGGAGAAATTTTCATTTTGTAATTACTATTAGGCACAAGTAACTGAGAATTTTACATAGGAAAAGGAATAAGTCTGATGTTATTAATGAAAAATAGACTCACGGACATAATAGTGTCCAGTATTTAACCTGATGTGCAGGTTGTTAGTATAATCCTGGATGTATTTTTTGTGATACTCAAATTGAACTTTCCTTAAAATTGAGCAGGTTTGGGATGAAACCATTTACCCTATAGATTTAACAAATATTTTGCCAAAGGTTAAAGCCAACACAGTGTATTCATTTATTCATCCATTCAACAAACACTTATTGATCATGTATGTTTTAGGTTTGTGGCAACATCCTCCAAGTTTTGTGTATGGAGATATTTATTTTTACCTAGGGTGTATTTTGATTTGTTTTGCTTTGGGGTGTGTGTGTGTGTGTGTGTGTGTGTGTGTGTGTGACTATTTGAGCTGATAGTGATGGTACCTGGTTCTAGATCTGTATTCTGCAGTGAAATTTCAGTGGTATATCACCGGCTATTTAATCCATTTCATCTTCATGGAAAAAGGGGGAAAAACTCCTCTTACTAGCTGCTGTTTCTGGAAATGTGATTAGAGCAGATACAGGTTAGCCAGAGTTTAGAAAGCATTTCACATTACCCAAGTAGATGATGCTGAAGGGTGACAATTATTATTAAAAATTTCCCATATTTATTTACTTATTGTGAGACAGAGCATGAGCAAGGGAGGGGCAGAGAGAAAGGGAGACAGAGAATCCCAAGCAGGCTCCACGTCACCAGTGCATAGCCTGATCTGGGGCTTAAACTCACTAACCATGAGATCAAGACCTGTGCCGAAACCAAGAGTTGAATGTTTAACCGAGCCACCCAGGTGCCCCAGAGGAGTGACAGTTATTATGAGGCTCAGTATCTTTTTTATTTTAGACAATGAAGTTTAGGAAGATAATTAGTCGGCTTTACAAGAAACAACTTGAGGTTTTTTTTTGCGGGGGGTCGGGTATGTACAAAAATTTACCTCAAAACAGGGGTTAGGACATAGAAGTAAACGAAAACTGTGAAGTTTTGCCTAGAATCAGCAAGATAAGCATGAGAAGAAGCCCCTTTCATGTGAACCTCAATGCTTGCTTCTAACCTTAGTTTTGCTAACAAAATCTGACACTAGAGCTAAGTGAGCATCTGTCCTTTCATCCTGATCTCTTTTCCAAGTGAGAGGAAATATTCCAAGGGAAAAGTAGGAGGGGCACATGTATGATGGGGGTACCTTATGGCTGCCCAGGAAAGACATACCCGTGGCATATTACAAGGGGTCTGAAGCAAAGTAATATCACAGGGAAGTTGCTCTCTAGTTTGGTCAGAGAAAAGTTAGGGATTCTGCCTAAAATATGAGTTCCTAGAGAAAAACTATATTAACACAGAAAGTTAATATTATTGAAATTATCCTTTGAGAGATGACTGCCTTGCTTATATATTTGCAGTAAGGTAGTAAAGTGTGAGCAATGTCCCATACTGGCCTTGTAAACCTGCAGGTGTTGTAATTAATTAAGATGATGTATTGAAACATTGGCAAAGTGTAGTGTTTGCTAATACATGTGTGGCCCAATTTCAGCCAGGGTTATTGTTGTTGTTATCTGATCTCACAACATATGCCTTTTTAGGACAGTCATCTTTTTAGAATTTACAAAGGAAATAAAAATCAGGCTATTATCTGACTTTTGTTCCTGTGACACTAATAAGCAAGAGTCATTACTCATAACAGAATAATTAATTGGGTTTCTTCTCTGTGCCAGACAGTGAGCTGGGCTCTGGGCTCACTCAGATAAGAAACAGTTCTTTCTCTCGTGGCACTCACAGTGTGGGGAAAGACAGGTAAACAAATCATTGCCATATAAGTTGATAAATGCTATAATAAATGTATGAACAGATGCCATGAACATGGAGGAGGGCGTATTTAAGTGCCTCCAGCAGAAAGCAAGGGTTATCAAAGTAGCTGGTACATGCCTTGTAACAAGACTTCACAAAGGAATGGACAGGAAAAACAACTTAAATGCATTAGCATCAGCAAAGACACACAAAGTTTGAAAAACTACTGGGTCAATTTAAGAAACAGCTTTTCTATGATGCTGAAGAGTTTGGAATTTTTTCCAAAGAAAATAAGAAGGATATCCCAGTTTATAAATATAATCAACATGGTTTAGTCAAATTTTAATGAATATTGATGGCTCATCTACTATGTTCCAGGCTACCATGTACTTGTTATGTGCCACATAGCATATAATGTTGGAGCCAAAGAATTAAACAGGTTTGACAGTTAAAGAGGGCAGAAGAGAAAATGACTGGTAATAGAAAACTAACAAAGTCTTAAGCAAACGACAGGTATTCCCACAGATCAATGAATCAACAGATCAGCAATGCCAGGGTCGATTTATGCGCTTTTTACTGTCGTCAGGACTAAGGATCTTTCCATCTTTTATCTTTAGTTTATGCTTTTATTGTCCAAAAATGACTCCCAAAGCTACAAGTATCATCCACTTGTACAACCAGTCCACATATATCAAGGAACAAGAGAAAGGCTGAGAATTTTATTCTTTTATTTGTGGGGCACGACTTTCTGGGAAGACCCCTAGAAAAGCCTTCTCTGTTTCATTTATTTCATTGGCGATAACTTACTATACAGATATCAAAATTTTCCTAATAGGTTAGGAAAAGGGAATAATATTTATTTTCAGCCTTTATTATAGGCGATGAGATTGCCAGTGAGGGAAAGGTGGTAGAAAATGGATGTTTAATTAGCAACCAATGGTGGTTGCCTCTTCTTAGATAAAATAATATTTACAGGTTGGAAGGAAGAGGAGGTAATGTTGAAGTAGATGCAGAAATAGGGAGAAAACCAGATGGTGATGGTGGATTTGACAAATAGGAGGTCACTGCTGATTTTTACTCTGGAAGTTTCAGTGGAGTTTACTATTAGGAGCCAAAATTCAGTGTGCTAATAAGTGAGTGGGTGGTGAAGAAATAGATGTAGAAACTGCTTTCCTTAAAACAAAACAAAAAATAAATAAACAAAACTTCTCGTAAAGAGGACAGAAGGAAGATATCTGTGTTGGAGGGAGATTAAAGAAAATATTTTTATTCAGTGTATGGGAGATAATTGATCCTATTTACATTTTATGTGGAGGAGCTCACTGATTTAAAAAATCAGATACAAGAGGTGGGTGTGATAATTGACAGTTTAGAGTTCTAGAATAGATTAGAATAGATGAATAGGGAAGAGGAATTATTAAATTCAGGAGAAAAAGTAGGCTAAAATATGGAGTTAGACATAATTAGTCTATAGATGATCATTAAAATCTAGCCTGAGACTAGAGCAGGGATCAAGTCATAGATGAATTTGGAAATTGAGGAAGCAGAGGAGTTTCTGCATGATGACCTATGTTTCTACTAAAAATCTGGAGATAATGTCAGATACTGAAACTCTGTTCTTGCGTAAGGGGAGAGGGTATGATGGGTGGTAATGGTGAGCTAGAATAGTTTAAACGGTATAAATTTGGAATAGCCAAAGCATGAAATTAGAAATAATTTTATTAGGGATCAGTAAAAGGACTATTGGAATCAATCAGTACCAGACTGTCATTAAAAACATACCTTTAAATATTGCAGGTTTATATAAGTATGTTTTCTTCCATAGTGCCCAATAGCCAATAAGTGCAAGTAGATAAAGCCCTTACTTTGAATGAGCCAGTGTTAAACACTATCAGGGAATAGAGGCTGTAAAAATAATAGAGCAACCCAGAATATCATTAAAGAGAGATGAGGGTGTTGAGTGTAAAATGGGAAAAGTGAATCTGCGAGAGATCCTATTAGACAGGAATAATTGGAGAGGTCTGTACTTTTATATTGTGCCCATCTTCCTAACAAAACCTTATTTCTGTGGTACTTTGTAGTAATATTTATCTGGCTGTGAAGGGAATCCCCAGCCATACTTAATTAGCCCAGGGGTCAACACTTGGTGGTTTTCATTGGCCTGGGAATCGAGAGCAGATTGTTGAGAAATAAGTTTTTTCTTCCACGAATTAAAATTCAGAAACAGTCATTAAATCTGGGTTAGGCTGCCTTGAGGTAAGGTAATGCAAATAAAGAAGTTTTAAAGACAGATTCTGCTACTACTGTATGGCAAAGCAGAGAACACTGGTGTCCAATAAGAAAAGAAACACACAGAGAGAACAAAGATGAACAAATAAAAAAAGTACTACTTGGGATCCTGATGTCCTTGCAGTGTCTGATTCTAATACCTTTTGAAGTTTGGCTTTATTCATTCATACCATTTATTTGATTCTATGAGATATGCCTGCATTTTATATTAAATTTTCCTTTTATACTTGAGCTAGTTTAAGTTGGCATTACTTAAATCCCAAAGGGTCTTATGAAGAACTAGATCAAAGAACTGGAGATCTTCACTAGTCAAAGAAGAGATTTAGTGCTAATGGGTGTTCTAGAGAGGTAAAATAATAGGATAGTTTATGAGAGAGTTGTTACCAGGATGGCATAAAATGAAATGTTTTTTTTCATTTTGAGAATTTCAGAGTCTGTTAAGTAGCTATGGATGATGACAATCTATTGTAGGACAGTAGAAGAATGCGCTGTAGAGAAGAGTTTAAGTATTTAGGCAAAAGGAGACAAGGAACTATTGAGCTATATTTTGAAATTAGGGGTTGTAGTGAAAAAGTGTGACAGTTCACTGAATACAGAAGTGTGATCCAAAGGCTGGTAGATAATTTCAATCATTGAGGAAAGGGTGAGCTAAGATGGCATGCATCTCAAAACATGACTTCTGGGAGAAATACAAAATCACTATATATAGAAAGAACACTAAGGAAAAGGAAAAGTCTCCCATGCATTCTGTCTGTGAGCTTTTTGGCCACCAGAGAGTAAATAATCTCCAATGAATAAATAATTTCTCACTCAGTGTATTTGAACATCACTATTTACTGACAACAAATCCTAAGGGAATCTTATAGGATACATACATACATATATACATACATACACACATACATACATACATACATAGGCAAGAAATCCTTAAAGAGGAGAAGTTATAAAGAGAGATAACCAACTCTCTTGGTTGATACTAACCATGATATTTAGCTATGGGATCACATATAAAGAGTCTATATAGAATCATCTGTATTTCAGTGAATACATTTATCTGTGCACTTTCTGGAATGAGAATATTAAAGTTGTTCTCAGAGTATAAACTCTGAGGGAGTCCCACGTGGATATCAAATTTCAGGCATCATGGAAAGATCACTCAACATAAATTATCCAAGAAGTAGGGAAAAACATTTTAGGGCCACATAGTCAATGCAACTGTATTTATTTATCCAATTTTAACAGTCATCTAGTGGTGATATCCTTTAAGGTGGTCAAGAAGAACAAGAGAACATGAGGAAAACAAAACAGACTTTTCAAAATAGGGCTTTAGGCTTTAAATTTAGACTTGGATCTTCAGATATTTTCAAAACTTGCTTTCACAACACTTCTGATTTATTCTGCTTCATCTGCATTCTTCCTTCACCTCGTACAATGGCCTTTGGTTTAGACAACCTCAGCATACTGTGCTCTACGCAATGAATAACATTAATTTTAAGTTTTGGGTTGTTTTGTGAATGTATACTTTGCTTTACTAATGGAGCTGTAAGATCCTCAAAAGTGGGGCATTTTACTTTAATATTCACATAGTTTCTAAAACAGTGTTTGAACATAGGAGGTGTGCAGTAAATGGATATTGCCTAAGGAACTGACTGACGGAATTACTGAGTGTAAGGCAAACATGTCCACACAGAATCTATGAGGAGAGGATAAAGGAAAAGTTATAGCTGCTAATTATGTTTCTGTATCAATTCTACTTCTAGAAAGATTCATTAGTATATTCTCTGAGAATCCTCTGGAAAGGATTTTAACCAAATCTGATGTTGCTAACATATCCTTGTTTTGGTAACCAAGGTGTAAATAACATAAATGCAATAATTACATTTTGGGAAGGATAGCACTGATTTTTGTTTGTTTAGTTTTTATTTAGTTTTTTTTTTTGTGTGTGTGGGGGGGGGCTTTTAAAAAAATCCATACTCTGTCTCATGTAAATATTTGAAATAGGAGAGTAACTATATTGTATCTTGTGACTTACATTCATTACATTAATCATTTAGAAGCTATCATATCAAAATGAACTCAAATAAAAGATAAGAAAAGCCATTTTTTATTTGAGTTCTACATTTGAACATTCCGGGAAGATGGTTATAACAGATAATATTTATATATTACATTTAATTTCATAACATCCTTATAATAATTCTATGAAATATCACTGTTAATACCTTTATTTTAAGGGCAAAGAAAGAAAGGTTGCAAATATTATTTGACTCTCCCGGGAGCACACAAGTAAATGGTAAAGAAAGAAGTCTAATTCAAATCTCCTGGTTTCAAAAGTAGATTATTTTGTTCTTTTGTCCTGTTGGAGTAAATTCTGTATTCTCCAAAAAGTTTACTAAGTTCTTAGCTAGAAGCAGTGGAAATAGCAATAGTAGTACTAATAGAAGTGGCTGCAGTAGCAACAACAGCAGTATAACAGATATCTATTAAATGCTTGCTATGTGCCAAGAACTGTTCTGCATGCTTGACATGCATAGCAGAGGAAGAACATGATAGGAAAGGAGGCAATAATATTTCAGGATCGTTGCTTAGTTTATCCACACCTGGGTTTCATTTACCTACAACTCCTTTCTTACCTTTCACAAATAAATTGACAGTTAGGACGTGTAGTCCTATGTATAATCTCCAACCATTACTTTTCACCAGCCTCTTAAATATCTTCCCACTCTTCATATATGTGGGAGAAAAAGCAACAACACGTCTTTGTTCCATATCTATTGCCTGTTTGAAAGCAGTTTGTCAGGGTCTGTTCTTAATAGTCAAGGGCACAGATTTCATTTTCATGCCCATTATGCATCAATAGCTTGAATCAGATATATTATGAGTCACGGCTGCCTTACATTTCCTAAGCTGCTGTGTTAATGTTCCTTTGCTTAAGACTGCTACGTGCTTATTAGTGTCCAATGGTTACTGGTTCCTACTGATTCAATGCATCTCTAAAGAATTATCAAGGGTGTTATATAGTGAGTTAAAAATGAATGCCATTTTGGGCTGTAACAAAAGTTATAAAAAGACAATCGTGTACATTTAAGAGCCTTGTAAAGTGTACAAAATAGGAAAACTCAAAACTACATGAAGACGTGCACATATTTGCAGAAACCTTTCTCCTTTGCCATTTCTGAAGTGCTAGATTTCCTTCTGCTTTCTGCCTTGAAATTACTTCAAAATCAATGTATACCAAACAAAACTGTCTTTTACCAGTCTCCCTGCAATCTCATTTAAACCTATTTTACCTACAATATGCCTCTAAGAAACCTACTCATTCCTGTATATAAGGGCAGGTAGGATAGGAAAAGATGGTAGGCTATCTAGAGATATTAGAAGTGGTCTGTGGGTTTGAAGGAGAAAATTAACTCACTTGGAAGGTTTGAATAAATTTGATGGAAAAACAATTAGGAAAAGTTGAAGTCATTGTGAGATGCACAATAAATGCTATGGACAACATCTCTCATTTTGTATTTTATTGGAATAATGTGCTATTTTTCCTATTGCCTTCTGTTCATTAAAATTTGCCAGTTTCCTAAATGTAAAAAGATACTTGAAAAATTAATTTTTATGTTTAAAGATTAATAATTTCACCTATCCATTCTGAAACCATAGAGAGGTATAAGAATAAAAGTAGTGATATGGGAAATATTTTGTATAGTAACTTAAAATTTCAATTTAACATAATATTTGAAGTACAAGTCTGACTGCAGATTTCTGTATGAAACCCTATGAAAACTTTTAGTACTTAATTCTTTTTATTATTAATATTTACTAATCTACTATCTAATCTTGTACAATCCCCTTGCCTATTCTCACTACTCCTAATATTGGAAGTTCCACAGTAGTGTATTTCCATGTTCCTTAGTTTGATTATTTCAAGCAAAATGTATAATGGAGGAAAAGATATTTGGTATAAACATTAACAAGGACATGTATTCTCTGAAAGGAATTAGATATAAAAAGTCTAAAGAAAGGGTGTTGATATAAGTTTAAGTTATATGTATCCTGAAATTACCTTTAAAAATTAAGAATATCTAAACTGATATCATCTTAGAAGTCAAAAGTTACATATACTGCATATATTTTCTCTACCTAATAGGAATAATAGCATGATATGTACCATGCCAATGCTTATCAAGCACTTTCCTATACATGATCAGATTTAATAGACAATTACTGACAAACATGACTTACCTAATTGGTGGAAATATTACTTCTAGATTACTAATGTCAAACTTCATCATAAGAAGAAAGGGTAATTGCTGCTTTTGATGTCAAACACACACGTTCTCTAAAATAATTAATATTCTGATTGTTGATTTTAAGGTACAGTTGTACCCAGTTATCATTCTTTGCCTCAATTTGCAGATGAAGTTATAGATTTGTGGTATTCTTTCTTTTAGTATTGGCTTTGTAAGGTATACAGTATATATAAGAAACATACAACTTATGGTAGTATCAGCCCTGTTAAAACTTTTGTGAACTTTCATGCAGTCTTTTTTCTTTCTTTATATTTATAAAATTGTGATATGTTTATATATTATTTCATTTGATTATTTTTGCTTTGTATTAAGATATTTTTTCATAATAACAAGGTACTTTTCATAGTAACTATAAGGTCTGCATAATATTCTATTTAATAGATGTGTAATAATTTATATGACTGTTTCTATATGTAATGATAAATATCTTTATATAAAAATATATTTCCCTATTTTATATTAGATCATTGAATTAAATGAAAAAAGGAGAAGAAGGGGGGAAATAGTTGGGGAGAGGGAGAGAGGCAAACCATGAAAGACTCTTGAAAACTGAGAACAAACTGAGGACTGATGGGTGGGGAGTGAGGGGGGAGATGGGCATGGAGGAGGGCACTTGTGGGGATGAGCACTGGGTGTTATATGGAAACCAACTTGACAATAAACTATTTGTAAAAAAAAAAAAGAATTAAATGAAATGAACATGTTTTGACTTGTGATATATCATTCCCAATACTTTTCCAAAATATAGTACTACCTTACTGTTTCTCAAGCAAAGTAGAAGTAGGAACATACTGCCATGTTTACCAACTTTAGGTATTGATACTTTACGTCAACACTTCTTTCTCATATAAGCATAATGTATAAAGGTTATTTAGATTTACATTTCAGTTATTCTCATGAGTAGAAGTTTTCCCCTATGTTCATATACTAGTTTCCATATTTGTAAATTATCTATTCTCATAATCCATCCATAAATGGGATGGAGTGTAGTGCTGTGGAATGAACAAAGGCTTAGAAAGCTTGTGAGTAATTTAATGCATCACTGACTATGTGTTTGTGGTCTTTAGCAAGTAACTTAGCTTTTTTGATTCTCCATCCCTTATCTGTGGGATGGAAGTAATGATATCCACTTTATAAGGCTGGGTTGAAGGTTAAGAACATAACATTTAAACACATGTGCAGTAAATGTTGACTCCTTTTCTCTGATAAAATTACTCTTGGATTTTACTTGCATGACTAATATAGGAGCTATAATAATAACCAACTGATATTTTGACTGTAAATGTTAAGAAATTCACTACTAATTTTTATGCTTATTTACCTGTGTTATGGATTTTTGGCCCTTACAGATATTCAAAGTGTTAAAACAGTCAACATTTAGCTTTAGGAGAAAGAGTAAACATAAACACATTTTATTACTTTTCTAAGATAAGCATCATTTTAATGTGTCAGTAAAGCCTAATGAAGAGAGCAGCAATAGCTAAATTTAAAAGGCATACAATGAAAGAGATATATTAAACATGACACAATTTATTAATTTGCCAATCATTGATGGACATTAGTGGGTTGATGGATTTTTAATCATTAATATATACCAAGCTTACAAAGGGTGATATCTTGTGAAAAATTCAGGCAACAGTTTCATCGGATTTACAAACTGGCTTCTTGCAGGCAGCTAGTTAACTGTAATCATTCTCAAGCTTAAAAATACTCAGGGTTAAAATGACAGGCACTAATTAATTTTCCAATTAGTTAAGGATTGATTCAGGATGTCATTCTTAAACTGTTCTGCCATTTAAAGAGCCAATCATTTATGTTGACAGAAGTTGCTTTGTGTTTAACATTTCCATTAAGTATGCAGCCTCACCCTATAGCTATCAATCATCATGGTTTTGACCCAGCCTGTCCCAACTGAGGTAGTAAATGGTTGGTCAGCCTTCATACATATATCATTCTCATAAAGGGAAGACAGCTTATATTAACAATTTTGATCAAGCTCTAATTACCAAGAAGGTTTTTTAAAATGTAACTTTTAGATGTTCATGGAATACTGTGGGACCAACTACTCACTAAGATGATGGAAGTCTATCTCTATTGTGTGATTTTGGGGAGAAAAATCAAATCTCAAGTTTTCTGAACATAAATGTTTTTTCTCATCTGTATAAATGGGGTATTAATATATTTTTCTACTTGAAAAGATTATTTCTTATTTCAAAATGTATAATATGTAATAATACTGCTCTCAGTTTAATACCTGGCACAAAGTAGCCCTTCAGTAGTTCTGAATGAATGGTTGATTCCTGAATCATTTCTTTAAACTTAGTTTCAAGTAGAAAAGAACTAAAATAAAATATATGATTCCCATTTGTCATATAGTCCTGTAACATGAGGTATCAACAGTATTAAACTTTCTATTTGAATTAAAATCTGCACATTTTGAATGTTTCTTTTATTTTCACTTATTAACAGTTTGTCACCCAAACACTATACAAATACACTTTAAGTAATATATTGCTTTTATAAAACAGTCTTTTAATTTTGAGGGTCAGAATATTGTATATCATATTGATAATAAACTAATGAGCCTGCCAAAATTTTACTAGCAAGATAATCATTTCCATTGACACAGAAATAAACAAAAGTTCAGGAAAAGATATTTCTTTATACAATTTCCACAAGAAAATCAACATTATCCATACAAGTGCCTAAATCATAAACCTGAGCACTATATTTTATTATTTTTTTAAAAAAACAGTTTCATTAGTCTCCTTCATAAAAATCACTCATAGTAAATGTCATGTCAGTATTGTAAATCATCCCAACTTTTTTACATAAGTTTGAGTGTCATCATTTCTTCTCTCGATCTTTGAGTAATCTTTTATGTGACTTTCTTATCTCTAGTGTTCCCTTACCCAGTCTGATTTCCATACTGCAAATACTTCAAAGCCATCTTTGTAAAAGCAAGTCTTATTGTTCCAGTTGTCCAATGCTATATCACAAGCCATCTCAAAATTCAGGGGCTTAAAATCAATAATAATTTACTTAGCTTATAAATCTGCAATTTGGTCAGGGATGAGAGGGAAAGACCCATCTCTGCTTCAAGCAGTGCTGGTGGAGCACGCAATTTAAAGCTGGACAGTAACTTCCAGATGGCTAATTAACATGGTGAGCCAACTTAGTTCAGTTGAAAGCTTAGCTAAGGGCCAGGGACTTGGGTTCTTCTCTTCATGCACCTCTCTGGGCTACTTGGAGTTTGTTCAAGATGGTGGCTTGTTTCTAAGAGCATCTGTCCCCAGACACAGGAAATAGGTGTTGGCTGCGAAGACAATTGGCATACCCTCACTTCTGCTGCATCTTATGGTCACAATCACAGAGTTTGGACTCAATGGGACTAGTGTCAAAGAATCAATGGCTATGTTTTAAAATAGTCACAATTAACATGTCACTTCTCGTTTCAAATTTGGCAATGCCTCCCTGTATTATTTCATTTATGTATTTTGACCAATCACAGAAGCATAATTTGTCATATTCCTTATTAAGTTTACTTCTGCAGCTTCATTCCTTTCTACTTCCATGTTTTCCACTCATGCTCTTATTTCATTCTTGTTAATACAGGGTGCCTGGCTTACTATGTCTGTCATCCCTTTACATTCTAATGTCTAATCATTGCCTATCTCACTCTCTTCAGAGTTCAGCTCAGATATCTGTTCTTCTGGAAACATTTACATGACCTCTGTCTCTATGCATCCCACTGTATTCATCCCCCACCAAGTCTGAAATAGATATCTCTTTATTGATCGTTGTGCATATGAGTCAATAATATCTTTTTATTATATACATATTTTTACTTTATCACTAGATTGTGTGCTTCAAAAAGAGGTATGGTGTCTTATGTATCATGGTATCCTCAAAGTTTATTGAATCAATAAATGGAAAAATGACCAAATAGAAACACCATAAGGAGTAGAAATGATTTGTTTACACACATACCAGACTGTTATGTTATATGTTAGGTGTGCACTTCTGGAGACCTCCCATAGTTTGAAAAAAATGAATAAGTCAAGATTAGTTTTCAAATGGAAATTAATATAAACCTGGGTTGCTAGAGTCTCAAAACATGTAAATATACAACTATGATAGCAAGTTTACTTAAATGCCATGAAATGTTCTCATAATTATCTTTAGCATTTTCTAAAGTGTTTTCTCCTAAGTTAGCAGCAGGATTGTTTATGCCTTATGTTTTGTCACATTTAACATCTACTCCAAAGTTAGAGTAGGTTTTTTTTTTTTAGCATTAGCAAGAACATTTCACAAATGCTTGAATTACATCATTGTAGGATATAAAATACTTTCAATTATCAAAAAATGACTTGGGCACCTGGGTGACTCAGTCTGTTAAGCATCCAACTTCTGCTCAGGTCATGATCTCATGGTTTGTGAGTTCGAGCCCCACATAGGGCTCTGTGCTGACAGCTCAGAGCCTGGAGCCTGCTTCAGATTCTGTCTCCCTCTCTTTATGCCCCTCCCATGCTCATGCTCTGTCTCACTGTCTCTCAATAGTAAATAAATGTTAAAAGAAAAAGACTCTCTAAAAAGCACAAAAGTCACTAAAATCACTTGCACAAGTCCCAATGTATATACCACCGATTTTCATTATTCAGTGATTCTATATTTAGAATTCTACTGGCCAAAAGTTATTTGCAACCCTAAAATCAATACTTGTAAGGGTAGGGTTTTCCCCATCACTTGCAGACATGTGCATATGCCGAGTGACAAAAATCCAGTCATTTGATGGCACACATTCCAGCTAATGTCGAACAATGTGATGCTCTGCCTTCTGGCTTCAGCTATCACACTGTAAACAACTGTCCATTTGCGGTCTATTTAGTGCCATGTTTCTCCCATTTTGTGCTTTATGTTAGTGACTTGGCTGTTTAAAATAGTGCTCAAGCATAGTGCTGCAGTGCTTTTAGTGTTCCTAAGCATAAGAAGGCTGTGATAGGTCTTGTGGAAAATATACTTGTGTTCAATAAGTTTTATTCAGGCATGAGTTATAGTGCTGTTGACCATGAATTCAAAGTTAATTAATCAACAATATATATTAAATAAGGTGTCATCACACAAAAATACGCATAAAACAAGGTTATGAATTGCTCAGTTGATAAAATGTTGAGACCAGAGGCTCACAAGGAACCTAATCCTGTGTTTCCTCTGCGGGCAATGATTCTAGTATTTGCTGATTCAGTGTTTGTAGTGACTTTATAAAACATAACTAGAACAAATAACCAAAACATGGTTCACAGGATACTGACAAATGATGAGATTACTTCTTTTTAATCTATAAACTGCTTTGCCAAATTCCTGAAGTTACAACAGGATTTACATATCACATAGTCTACCGATTTTTAAATGATGGACACTTGAAGATAATTTTCTATCCAGTTCATAATGCTTCACATTTTGTGCATAAACCAATGCTTTATTAATACTATATATATTGTGACATTTCAATACTGTATAATTCAAAAACACAGAAAATGCAATAGTATTTTAAGTTCAAATACTTTATTATTGCAAACTATTTGTTGTAGTTCCAAAAAACTATTATTTTCCCTATAAGGGCTTCTTGAAGAAGGCTTTCTGTTTTCTTTGATGTAAATAGATTGTTGCTAGATGGAAATGACTAGTTGGTGTGACTTTTTAAATTTTAAATGCAGTTTATTTCTTAATGTAGAATAATATCTGTAATAATACAAACTGAAAGTGGAATCTGATGAGGTTCTAAATCTGATTTATTATGAGTAAAAACCCTGGTATATTACATTTTCACATGCAGATTATGCTTCTAAAATGATTCAAGAATATTTGGGCATGCAGACAGTATTATGTGACCTTTAAGTATATGGGTCTACTTGACTGACATGTGCCCTATGAATAGTATGTTGCAGGGACAAAGATAACAAAAAATGTTATACATCACTAGATTATATTGATTGCTGTAAATCATGGCAAATTTTTTTTTATGTTTATTTATCTTTGAGAGAGAAAAACAGAGTGCAAGTGTGGTAGGGGCAGAGAGAGAGAGACAGACAGACAGACAGAATCCAAAACAGGCTTCAGGCTCTGAGCTGTCAGCACAGAGGCCGACGCTGTGCTTGAACCCACGAACTGTGAGATTGTGACTTGAGCCGAAGTCAGGTGCTTACCTGACTGAGCCACCCAAGCACCCCAATCATGACAAAATTTTATTGGGATTCCGTCAAAACCTTTGAATTTCCATTACTGTATGGGAGACATGATTAGGGTATCTCTACTCTAAGATGTAGGCTAGAAATGGTAGGTTGGCTTGGTGGAAATTGAGATTTACTGCTACTATGCTGTTGCAAAATGATAACTTTCTGTCTATTTCATGCTAATATTGCTAGGAATATGGTACATCAGTCCAAATACTTGACATTTCACTGGAATTTTCTAAAATGTACTTAGGATGTATTTCATATACACATGATTACTTCTTATAGCAAGGCAGTAGTCATAGAGTTAAGTTTGGACTTTGGGACTGGCAAAACTGAAAAATACATTTGGGTGCTGTAAAAATAAAAATATAATGACCCAAATTATTAGAAACATCTTATTAGACGCTCAAAATCCTAAAAACATTTTGAAGAGCTCTGATTATTATTTTAACTTAAAAGAGAATGTTTTCAAAACTTAATGGAAGATAGTTTCCTAATAGATGTCATAGCATTTGATCTATCATTGTTGAGTACCAGTTTATCCTGGGATAGCTGTGTAGAGTATGCCACTGAAGTCCCTTTTATAATAAACCATAATGAATCAACCTCAATATTTCATCTCTGTTAAGCTATAAAATATACTCCATAGGAATTACATTAAAGTTATCTACAGGCATATTTAAATGTACTCTTTTATAAAAACATGGAAATTTAACTAGGTCTGAGTCCCTCTTAATATGTTAAATAATGAAAAGATCCCATGACTTATGGGGAAAGGGCTATTTTCTCTTCAAAGTATAAGGATGGAGGGAAACAACAAAGTAATAGGACACACTAAAATTTTCTGGTTGATGTAGTAGAATTTTATTTTCAATAATCATGAGTACATTAATTTGGAAAACATGTTATTGGTATGGGGAAAGGCCAGATAAGATCTGTGGCTTCTAGACATTTCAAATACTATGAGGCAAAACTTGTGCCCTTTGTAACTCTCCATCCCCTCAAGATTGAAAACAAAAGAATAATAAATCTATAATTTTTCCAGAGAAAGTAAAGTATCTACTAACTAGTTAAGCACAATGGGTATAATAAAATCATATAATTCGTCTGGCTTTCATCTGATAAAATACTTCAGAAAGGCCAGTGATGCTTTTAATGAGTGGCCTTGAGCAATTCATTTAACATGTTTCAGCCTCCATTTTATTCTTTTCTCATCTAAAAGATTAAGACGCATCTATTTCCCAGCAGTGTGGAGGCTTAATTTCATTTGATTCAAAAGCCTTTGGGCTTTTTCCATGATCCGCTTGTTTGGTTTCAGAAAGTTTTGAACTGTCAAAATGAGTCACACAAAAGTGATGTCACAGAGTATCTCCTTTGCTAAAAGCTCTGATTTCTATATTATCATTTAAATTTCATGCTGTGATAGGTACTCTGAATATCTTTAGTAATATACAGATGTCACATATCTCTTTTGATATAGGCTGACCTAGGAAGCTCTTCATGACTAATGTGGTTTTCTTCACTGGCTTGATTTGCAGTTCAAACCACAATGAGGAAAACATCAGAGTCAATTCCCTTTTATCAAAGCCTTTGGGCATTACCTATGACAAATGAATTCTCAAATATACTTGGCCACATGTAAAAGAATATGTAATGTGCTATGTTATTTTTGAACACAGTTTCATTCAACCTCAATATGATGACTAAGCATGCCATGTGTAATCAATATCCTCAGACAACAAGGTGAAAAAAGGCAATGTGGTACAGACATGATTACAGGAAACTGTTAGTCTGAGCAAAAGATATGCATACTCTTTTGGTCAGCAATGATCTATGCAAAAACAATGGATTACATAATAATTTCCTTCACTGAAGCTGCGAATATACTTTAGAGTACAAGACAAGCAGATTATAAATCTATTTCTCCTAAATTGGTTTTTATGGACCAAATGTTTGTGTCCACCACCGCCTTCCAAATTTATATTGAAGCCCTGACCCTCAATGTAATAGTATTTGAAGATAGAGCATGTTTGGGAGATAATTATGTTTAGACGAAGTAAGGAGGGTGGGACACTAATGCTATCTCAGTTATATGAACATGCAGGGAGATGGTAGCTGTCTATAAACCAAGGGAAGACCTCAAAATGAAACCTATCTTATGAGTACCTTTCAAGAGACATAAAATGACTGATTCAGAGTAACTAGTGTCTGTGTTTTCATCTTTACAACCACTATGATGTCGCTGTTTATTTCAAATCTAGCTCACAAATATAGAAATGGGTAGTATCACAGGGGTTGGAGATATAACCTACACCTGAACTTAGCTCAATGATTTGAAATCATTAAGTAGTTATTTTCTAAATAAATGCTCATAGCTGAGTCCATATGTTTTGGAACCTGGCTGTGTAACTGGGAGGTTGCAAAATTAACTTGATGTAGAAGAAATGTTTATTAAAGGATAAATTATTTTAAAAATCCTTAAGTTGACATCTATATTATTAAATCTTAATAGTAATTACAGCAATTGTTTAGAGCATAAACTAAGAAAATTGTGGATGAACATTTTATCTGTGACATTTAAATTGACAGTGCAGTGGGAAAAAAAGGCAAATTTTAATAAGTTTTTAAGTTGTTTTAAAATTTTCTACATGTAGTTTACTCCCTTTGTGCTTACATTTTGTTGCCTTTATTTGGTTTTCAGGGTTTTTTTTTAGTTCTAATTAGATAACATAAATAAGTACCTAGTACTGTTCCAGATGTTTCCAATAGATGTCATCTGCACTATTATAATATTGTTTTAAAAAGAATATTCTTGTATAAAATTCTGCATCTGTGATTTTTGCTTTTGACAAATTTATAAAATTGGAATTTTGGTACATGAAGTTTCCCTAGAAATATAGCAATGTTCCTAGAAGAAGTATATGTTCACAAATAGTGGAAATTATTCTCGAAGAATCTTTGCTACCATTGCAAATGAAAACTGTCATGTCCTTTGATCTACTTTATTTTGATCAATGGTGGGATTAAAGAAATATATAATTATTATCCTCTCACTTATTTTGAGAATTTATATTTAATGTATTTTTCCAATTCTTCTATTTGAATATTACCCTTCTGTTTATTTTTTGGTAGTGATTAATCTGTAGTGATCTTTACCAGGAACAATAACAATGTGCTTGTCTTTTGAACTGATTATGGAAATTTTAAAGAAGATTTTGTTCTTTCAGTCTGAATTGAAGTGGATATATGTGTTCTAGTTATAATATAAGGTAAAACTTTATATTTCACACACACACACACGACTTATTTTAAAAATCACTCCAGATAATAATTGTTTGTCAAAATTTGTTCCAGAAGAGCTACTGTGATAGCTTTATCCTACTAGTATTATAATAAAATAAAGATGAAAACTTCAAAGTGATGATAAAGACTTTAGTTTTATATTAAATAAGATGAGCAGATGTAAAGAAGACCTGTTTAGTTGGCATCTAGTGGATAAGGTCTAGAGTAATAATGGTTAAGTGAGTAGAAAAGCTTCAGAAACAAGTCAGCTAAAGACTAGGCCCATAAATCCCTCTGACATCTGGACAATTTATAGTACTTTGTCATATCTCACTTTCTGCACTCAGTTGTTGTTACTTGTTTTATGTCTCTCTCTTCCTTCCCTCTGAGTTATTACTATCTGTTACACATTCCTGAATTGGAATTTTCCCGATAGCTATCATACAGTAATTAATTAATAATGTTGAAAAATTGAATAATTAATTGAATTCCAGGTCCAAATGAACTTTGTTGCTTTCTATGATTACCAGGGCATTGGGTGTTCTTTTGCTGATCTAGGATTCAGAGGTGCTGGGAGCAGCAGAGAAAAGTCACAGCAACATCAGTTTGGCCACGGATGCTGCCTAATGGGGTGTTAAAACTCTGCAGTGAAGAATAAGTTGCTGACATGATGCCTCCTGAAGGGACACACAAATGCTGACTCCTTTGTTTTTTTAATTGGTCAGTTGTGTCCTATAAAATTTGGCATGAGAAATACTTTGCCCTTTCAGGTTGCTATGGACAGAAAATCCCTAACCAAGCAAAGTCTGGATTGCTCATGTGTGATTGAATGCATCTCTTTCCTTTAGGGGGATGATGTACTTTCCTTTTGAAGCCATGTTTAATGTTCTGTTTGGTAAACATGTACCAAGGTGATCCTTTCATCAGCTAGAATGTTGAGATCACTACTTTGTATGTAGGAAGGCGAACAGCATGATAATCCAAGCCATAGGGAATATGAAGAGAAGAGAAGTGAGGAGTCTGTTGATCCATGATGTCTAAAAGAAAGATTTTCACTGGAAAAATAGAAATAACCAGGTGCCAATGTTAAAAATAAATACATAAATAAAGCCATATTGAGACAGAGGAAATCCTCAAATTTTATAAAGACTAAAGAAATCATTCTGGCTGTAAGTGGTTAAGCTGTTGTGATACTCATTGTAAATTTATTATAGGGGTTGCAATTTATATAAATTCATGCAACAAACGTTAAGAGTTTACAGTGACAAAGCATCTTATAGGTGCTATAGTTATAGGTTATAAGGTTATAAAGTGAACTCCTAATGAAAACAGATACGTTTTTCTGATATCAAGTTTTGTTTTCTTAATCTAATAGCTAATAAAAATGAAATGAACCATTTATTGATAGTCAAGTAGTGTATGGAGCTTTAAGAATATACTATTATGTTATCTGTTAAATATAGAAATAAAGGCTTAGACAAACCAATCCTATATAGTTATGCTGCTAGAAAGTAGAAGAGATAAAAGTTAAACAAAGATCTGGAATTTTTAGCTAATGGTTTTGACCAGTTTTCATTTTCTTCATCTTCTCATAGCAGAATTTACACGTGGTTCTCACCTCTGCCTCATGGTAGAAAAGGCAGGATAATTAACTAGAATACATGAAAATAACCAAATTATTATAAAATAAGGCAGAATGTAGTCAATTCAATCATAAGAAAGGCTAGGAGGAGAGAGGCTTCACTTTGGGTAGAGCCTCATTACCGTCATGAGATTTGAACAACCTTGGAATATGGGTACAATTATAGTAAAGAAAGATGGGAGAAAGGCATTTTAGACAGAAGGACAAGCAGTAAAAGAAATGAAAAGTATATCGTTTACCAATGAACATGAACTAGTCCAGTTTTACTAGGAAAATGAGTTATAAAGAGAGAAGCAGTGAGAGGCAACATCAGTTAGACATTGAGTACGGAGAACCTTGAATTCCTGGGGAGAAAGGCAAACATTTGTTCTGTGGGTATTTGAAGTTTTCTGACAATTGGAATTCCATGCTCCAGAAATCTCCTTTAGGAAGACTAACTTGGCAATAGAATGCAATATAGATGAGAACTGGGATATACCAGAGGAAAATTTACCAAGTAGACATTCATACAAGAGCACTGCTTAGATGTATGTACTTATAATAATTTTAAAAACCCTATGGGAAAAAAAATGTAATTATAATTGAAAGCCTACTATGGACCAGCATCTTGGATGATTAAATACATCATCTCATTTACACTTCATTATTTCTGTACTATGGTAGTACACTTAAAAATGGAGGGATGCTGCAGAGAAAGAATGAACATAATTGACTGTGATAGGCTATAGAAACTTTCCAGTCAAAAATAATACTGAAACTTCAGGTCTAAAGTTCTAACTGGTGCGATGTCAAGATGGTTTCAGTTGCAGATGATGAAACCAGTTTTGGAAATTTGAGTCTGAGAGGTCAGCTTCTTTTTCTTAGTCATCGTGGATAATTGTGATCTGTGTCTAGTCAGGGAGATTAGGGTCAGGACAGGTATTTGATTGATAGTGACACAGTAGTGATTACAAAAACAGCACAGGCACCATACTAAATGCTTTGTCTCATGTATTTCCCACTACAGTCCAATGAAATATGTAATATTATTTTTAAATGTTCCATACCAATTACACATGTATTAATCAAGTTAGAGAACAGACACTAGGTATTTTTGAAGTAAGGGATTTGATATGTTATATACTTAGAAGACTTTGGTAGGACTCAGGATTAAAATCTAGAGAAAAACACTACCAGATGTGATGAATTTAGGAGTTGCTAAAACAACAAGAAAAGGCTGGCGATCCCTGTTTCCTACAACACCAATGCAGGTGACTTTTTATGAGCTCTCCTGAAGCTACTAAAATTTTCATGATACCTTCTGCCCCTCCACGTACCTGTCCCCATTATGATAAAATAATGGTCTCTCCTTCTCTTCTATCTTCCAATTCTTGTACAAATTCTCTCATTGTTTGGAATGTGAACCTGACCTCGGATGACAAGTAGGTCTAGGAAATATATATTTTAGGCTTCCAATCTCTGAGGAAAGAAATTGGTGTTCAGTCTTGATGGAAAATACCACACACACACACACACACACACACAGAGAGAGAGAGAATGAATTTATTAAAATAATCTGCCTAGGGGCGCCTGGGTGGCTTAGTCGGTTAAGCGTCCGACTTTCGCTTGGGTCATGATCTCGCAGTTCGTGGGTTCGAGCCCCGCGTCGGGCTCTGTGCTGACTGCCAGCTCAGAGCCTGGAGCCTGTTTCAGTCTGTGACTCCCTCTCTCTCTGACCCTCCCCTGCTCATGCTGTCTCTATCTCTCTCCTAGAAATAAATAAATAAATAAAAAATAATCTGCCTAAGGATTCTAGTTGGTAAGTAATAGAGAATACTTAAGACCAAGTTTAAGATCAAAATTCATTGTCTAACTATTAGATGGTTTAGCTATTGAATCAGGGACAGAGTAGGCATTGCCAGGTTTGTAACTCAGTACTTGGCCTGTGACATGAGATAGCTAATAAAAGACTTTGGTGAAAGGCTCTAAATGATCCAAAAAAGTTGCCCAGATGGAGTCAGCTTTAATTATCTTCCAGGCCCAGAGAGTTCGAAAGCACCCATCTAAGTTAGTCTATCCATACTTTCACTCTTCCCTGATTTAACTGCAAGGGCATCTAAATATCACCAAGTGAATGGGGAAAGAAGTTAGTGGGGTAAGAGCTGAACCCACCACATTTCTTCCCCTGCTGTGGGCGATAGTCATCTACAGGACAAAATGGATGGGGTGAAGAAAAGTCTTACCTTTCAATGAAACTTAAATCATAGATTAACACCTCATATTAGAATTAATGATTTAAAGTGTTTGGAAAGTTGCATTCCTAAGCCTAACAGTTAAAGTCATGACATTGACCCTAGTTTCCTATCAGGCCAAAGGAGGGAGTGGAAAGTAAAAATGCAGTTACATTTAATCACATTGTATATGTTGTATGTTCAAAACACTAGTTATGCTGATATATAAGAATCTTAGACCAGCATAGAAGATAGGTCCTGATTGAAAATTAAGTAAATAAGAAATGATGGGGAAAATATTTTCCTGAATTCCACAAATTAAGTATAAACTAATTTGACAGAGACAAAATACACAATGTCACCCAAGGTCTGTGTTACTACTGTATAACAGGACACAAAATTTTCTATTCATTTGTAAGTCTTTAAAAATATTACTATACATTTAGGGACACCTGGGTGGCTTAGTTGGTTAAGCTTCTGACTTTGGCTCAGGTCATGAACTCATAGTTCGTGGGTTTGAGCCCCAGGTTGGGCTCTGTGCTGACAGCCAGCTCGGAGTCTGGAGCCTGCTTCGGATTCTGTGTCTCCCTCTCTCCCTGACCCTTCCCTGTTCACGCTGCCTCTCTCTCTCTCTCTCTCAGAATAAAACCCCAAACATTAAAAAAAATAAAAATAATATTATACATTTAAAAATATAAGATAGAACTTAGCTCATCTAGAAAAAAACAACTTCTATTCTCATGAATATTTCATTTGTTTTGGTTCTCAAATTACTAAGAATGTTGTTAAGAGAATATCGTTTTTGCTATGTCTTGCCTTTTCTTGCTTAGGCAAAATCTTGTTTTTTTCCCTCTTAAGTTTTCACAGTATTATTCTATCAGTGATAAAATTCCATCAACATGTTTTATATTTGAGAAATTTAAAAGTCATGTTCACTGCACATCTTTGCTATAAAACATGCTAATAAATGTATTCTGATTTATTTTTTTTCTCCCAACAGGTTCTGACTAGTTTTAAATGAGAAATTATTAGAAATGAAAATAGGAAAATGTGAATATTTTCTTTTTAAAAGTTAGGTAGCTGTGGCAGAAAGCAAAATAGGGATTACAATTTTTAATTTAAAGCAGATGTGTGTATACACACACACACAGGTATGCATGTGCTATATGGAGAACAATAATATACGTGACATATATATCTATATATACATATGATATATAGGTCCAGTTGCCATACGCATAAAGGTTTCATTCAACAATCATTTTGATTAACCTTTCCTCCAAATTTAAGGATTTAAATGAAATTAATGACAACTTTTTTTTTTTTTTTTAGTTACAAAGTGCTAAAAAAAATAATGTTTAAAAATCAATTCTATTTAGGGGCACCTGGGTGGCTTAGTCGGTTAAGCGTCCAACTTTCGCTTAGGTCATGATCTCGCGGTTCATGGGTTCCAGCCCCGCGTCGGGCTCTGTGCTGACTGCCAGCTCAGAGCCTGGAGCCTATTTCAGAGTCTGTATCTCCCTCTCTCTCTGATCCTCCCCTGCTCACGCTGTCTCTCTCTCTCTCCTAGAAATAAATAAAAATATTAAAAAAAATCAATTCTATTTAGTGATCATTCAATAAACAGGTCTTATTTTGGCAGTTTTAAAGAAATGCGCATATATCCAAAGTAGCCTTTATTATCACTTGGGCTGTTATTTAGCTGGTATACATTGACAGAGTTATACTATATAAATACTTCCATACTGGATGCTAAGACTGCACTCTGTCTCTCTGAGAATCCTTGATTATCAGGCTGCCACAGAAGCTCCCCTCAACCCTGTTGGACTTCAGTCTAATTCAAGAACTAAAGGATTTACCAGCACAGCATGGCCTGTAAAACTCTTCCTATGTGTCTTCCTGGGTTATACTCTTTGTTAACTGTAAGATCACCACTGATTATTACAAGTAAAACTAAAGGAGGATACTTAGAACAAAATTATATATGTTATATGTGAAACAAAACATGTTATAATACATTCTAAAAGTCTGCAAAAGCTATTAGCTGCTTTAAGATTCATTCCTTTGTTTTTTAATACTGTAATTCTCCATGATGCTATTTTTTTTAAATGACCACAGATCTCTTTTGTAGGCCAAATAGTGTATTACATATCTGTCAAAACCATACTTTATTAGCATATAACTATTTACAAAGCCTCTCAGAACCCTTTTGGATTTGTTCTGACTGCTTGCTTTATGCTTATTTATTTCTTTAATGTGTTTATATTTTTCCAGTCATTGTATAAGTTAAAATGTACTAGAACTAATAGTTTTCACCCCTCTGAGACCTATTTTAAATGTCAAGATTAATGTTGAATTCTCTTCTTCATTTCAATATGATAGCAAAGTTAAGTTTGAAGCAAAACACTTGTAATAAATATTTCTTATAAAAATACTGTATTTATAAATCAATAATAAATGTCAGGACATTAAAGAGATGAATGGCCCCACCATTAGAGAAATTAATGATCTTTATGGTGATTTTACTTGTTTATTAGAATAATTGAACCAAATTTCAAATTCTCTTCTAATGATAGACAATTTGCTTTGAGATTACTATCAGACACATCAAGTATTCACTGTGTAATCACAGAATTCGTAGAGGTATTATTTCAGGTGCTTGTACTGACTTATACCTTGATGATAAAATTATGCTCCCCAGGATAATAAGATTTCATGAGTTCTCCGTAGACTCCTGACTATAGAGGTGAATTAGAAGCAAGGGTAAAAAAGGAAAAAGACCACTCATGATGTTTTGGTACCAAAAGAAATTCAAATTCAAATGTAACCAACTACATTTCATTGCTATGTTCCCAGCCACCAACTGACATTGTTAACCCTTCCTTTTTTTCAATAGAAGTGAGGTGTTCACTTAGATTTGCCTGATCTGAAAGTAGAGGAATTTCACACAGACAAGTGGCAATGTTAGTAGAAATATTCAGAGAATAAGAATATATTTGTTTATAGATTGACCTCTCATATCAAATTGCCTAGGTGGTTTAAAGTTTATTTATTTATTATTTTTATGAAGTTAGAATTTGGGAAAGGTAAACACATAAGGTGGGATTAATGAAGAATTAGTAAAATGAACAAATCATCAGCCATGACTGTTTGCATCCCTGAAGGAGCGGCAGTAAAATAATAATGATAATGATGATAAAGGAGAATGATTCTTTAATTTAGAAAGCATAGAAATATGTTATATTTCCATAAAACTAGATCTGAATATCTCAAAATGAAAAATGACAGAAACTTTATTTTTATTATAAATTATGTAAAAATAATTACTATAATCAGAAAAAATTAGGAGATGAAAAGTGCTCAAGGGAGGATGGTCCATAGCTGAAAATTATAAAAACAGAAAAATCCTCCCAAGATTCAGACTTCAGAACATGATATACTGACTTGAAATAGTTAAGACAATTTAAAATAACATGTAACTTACTCCAACACAGATTTACCACCCTGATAATCAGTTTCAAATGAGGAAAAACAAGTTCACCTAGAAGAATAACATTTAAATTCTACACAAATTGCTTTCTAATTTTAAGTCCCTAAAAAATGAAATATAATATCCAAAAAGAATTGGATTCAGAAAGAAAAATAGGAAAATGATTCATTTATGAAATTCTGATAACATAAATTAATGAAAAAAATTTCAAAACTCTAATATAAAAGACCAAATGCCAGGTGTAGGTTAAGGGAACTCAGTATAATCAGAGAATGCTTGAAAATGGTAAGACATATTATACTTTTCCTGTAGAATAATTATCAAAATCATTTGAAAGTTAAATATATGCAAAATATACACCATTAGTTCAATATTTAGCTTTTCATCTAAAAGAATCTGTTGGTTGAACTGAATCAACTTTAGTAGAAATGAGTGAAATATCCGGTTGCATTTATGCTGATTTGCCCTAATGAATGTCACCAGCTGATCACTGCTAAGAACTGCATGCCTGTTGCCTGATTTATTCACATAAGGAAAGATTCTTATATTGTAATTTTGTGTGGCTTCGGTACTATTTTGGGCAAAGAAAATGAAATATTGTGCTCTGATAATACCTTTAATTCTTTTATTTCTAAAATAACTATGCCTTGAGGTTTTGATAAAAATGGAAATAATTATTGTATAGAAATCATAACAATACCCAACATATAAGGTCTTACAATCTGCCTATCACTCTTCTCTCCATATATAAATTTACATATGCTTTACATCAACTCTAAGAGTTAGATATTACTGTTCTCACCTTCATGTTACAGATGAGAAAACTGAGGTACAAAGTAGTAGCTTGCTTGAGCACATGGCTAGTAAGTCTCAAACCCAAGTAATTTGGTCTGGCAGCAGATTCTAAGATGGTTCTTAATGGTTCCCACTTCCTGGTATACATGTGTATTAGTTTTCTATTGATGCCTTAACAAATTACCAAAATTTTATCAGCTTAAAAGTACCTATTTATTGTGTTATATTTTCTTCAGATTAAAAGTCTGGACACAGTGAGTCTTACAAGGTTGAAGTTGTGGTATCCACAGATATTCTTTCTTAAGGCCCCAGAAGAGACCATTTCTAGTCTATGAAGTTTGAAGGCAAAGTTATTTCCTATGGTTTTAGGACTGAGGTTCCCATTTTCTTGTTGGCTGTAAGTCAGCAATCATTTTGAATTATCTGTATCCCGTGGCATGTGGCTCACTTTCTCAATCAATCATGAAAGCCAGCAAGAGCATATAGAGTCCTGAATATCTATGACCTTCTCTTCTGCCTCACTTCTTCTCTGCTTTCCTCTTCCATCTCATGTCTCTGATAAAAGCCAGAAAAAAAATTATTGTCTTTTAAGGGCTCATGTAATTAGCTTGGGCCTATCTAGATAATCAATGCATAGTCTTTCTACTAATAAAGCCAGTTAATTAGTAACTAAAATTCTATTTACTTTTTAAAAATTTTCTTTTTAATTTCTTTTTAATTTTTAAAATTTTATTTAAATCCAAATTAGTTAACATATAGTATAGTAAGGAATTCAGGAGTAGAATTTAGTGATTCATCACTTACATTTAAGAGGACAAAGTGCCAAGGAACTAAATGATGGCCTCTGGACTTTAGCGAACAAAGAATTGATGCCCTTAGTCCAACATCCTGAATGGAACTAAATCTGCCAACAAACCATATAAATTTGGAAATGGATCCTTTCCCAGCTAAGCCTTCAGCTCCATCTCTGGCCAACACATTAACTGCAGCTTATTGAAAGTATCTAAAACAGAGACAATTAAGTCATGATAAAGTCCTGACCTACAGTAAGTGGATAATAATAAATGTGTATTGTTTAAAGCCACTAAGTTTGTGGCACTTTGTGATGCAGTAATAGATAACACATGCATCTGGCTTTAAAGGTTATTGTGTTTACTACTAAGCTGTACTTCCAGTACAAGATGCAATTGAGTCCACATACAAAGGTTTAAATGCTTTTTTCCCTTCCATTTCTACTCCTATAATTATTCATCTGCATGTTAGGCAAATATTAAAGACCATTATAGGCACTTCCCTGTGTATTTTTCAAATAAAAAACAATAAAACAGACTTATAGCACACTGCTGGAAATAGACAAAAAAACAAAACAAAACCCAAAATAATAACAACAACAACAAAACATGTGCTACAGGGCCATGGGAAGAAAAATGAGAAAACTCTTGACCCTGTTTGTTCTTCTCAAAGAAAGCTTTCCGAAAGAGATGACATTTTAATTGCGCCTTAAAGGATGCTTAATCATTCCACAGGCCAATAAGGCTAGTATTGATCCACATAGGGAGATTAGAACACAGAAGAGAAGACTTCTCTGGGCAACCCTGGGCAAGTGGGTATCCGTAGTAAAATAATCTGAGATAGGCAAGAGCCAGATAATGAAGGGGCTCTTTGGATTTCATTTTTAAGAGCCACTGAAGGATTTTAACCAGAGAATAAGCAAGATGAGATCTGAGTTTTAGAATGATGTATCTGAGAGTAACACAAGGAATAGATGGACAAGGTGGATGCAAATAAATAAATAAGCTGAAAGTAAAGGGACCAGCTGACTGTGGTCACAGTTTTAAGTAAGAAATATCAAAGGGCTGCCTGGAGAGATATTAAAGAAGAGAGAAAATCAAGAGAGAAACCTTGACTTCAAAGGTCAGTAGGAGAAATTATTCTGGTAACTAACTGGATGTGGGGTGAAAGAAAGGCAGAAGTCTCAGAAAATTCTATCTTATGGCTTGAGCAACTAAGTGTATGACATGTAACCTATGGAGAAGCAGGAGGTAAACAGGTTTTTCAGGTTGAGGTTGTAGCTTAGTGATACATATATTGTCGGAGGCCGAGCAGGCTCTGACAGGTCCAGGGGTCCCTGAAGGATGGACGGTGTCGGCGAAAGAGAGTGAGAGAGCTCCGAGATCCTTTCTGATCACCAGGCAGGCATCTCTGTCCTGTCGGTTTTGGTGTCTTTATTTATAGGTTAAATGTTAACATGGCATCAGGAAATGGAATTTTTACAATGGATAGCTCTTTGTGATAAGATGTTTTTGGAAAATGTACAGAAACAGGTTTTGCAGAAGTCTTCTTGCAGAACTGCCCCAATCATAGTGAGGTTGAGTAACTAAGAAATAACAAGGTGTTCACATTTTAATAACACTAAGATAAGTCATAGGTTTGTAGATACTCTTATCCATTCTCATCACAGCTGTCAGGGTAAGGGAAGGTGTTTGTGGAAAGTAGGCCTTAGGGAAGGGGCTGCTATACACCATCAGTTAGCAAAGGTGTATGTACTAACTTATCTTCTGCCCTTATCTGTTCCTTCTCTCTAAGTTAGGCTCTTTGTCTCCAGGCAAGACTTGATTTTCCAGTTATATGCTTTCTGGCACCAGAGAGCCAACCATACCTTTAAAGAGTTTAGCTTATTTCCCAATACACAGAATAGCTTCTACGAGTGCATTTACCTTTGTGTCTACTTTTATGATTTCTTGAATAGCTAGGACATGAAAAACATTTTTGGTTAGTTGATTTGCATGTTGAGCTGTATGAACATCTTGGACTAACGCAACGGTGGAAACAGAATTGTACATGTAAAGGTCAATCTTTTATGAGTAAGGGTCATTAACCTGTTCATAGCTCAAGGGAAAGTATGGAGGGAAACAGGACCTTCTGGAGACACGATGTCTGTTCCCATAATCAAAAGAAGAAGTTCCCACAATAAATTCCTTCACAAGGTGCAATCATCATACCAGGGCCGGAATAAGGGGACAAGTCACTCCCGATATTGATCAACAAGGTACCTTAGGGGTCAGTGCTCAAACAGAAATAATTGAGTGGGGATGGATATCGGTCGTCATCTGATTGGCAAGAGACCGTGCAAACTTGCTTTAACCTCACCAGGAGTTTTCTCGACTAGTGGGCTCAGAATGGCTCCCAACAATATATAATTTCAGTTTATAAATAGTTGAGAAGAGTATGGGCTAATGCACATTTACTAGGCATTTGTTATGATCATGGTATAAGTCAGGAGCTTGGAAAAATAATAAATCAGAGTTGTATCTATAGATTTAGAAAGTAGAAAGGTTGAAGTGATGGATATGCATAAAATCTCTCAGAGATGTATTCAGAGAAGACAGATAGAGACAGAATTCAATACAGTAATAACATATGAGAAACACACAAAAGCAAGAGCATGTAGTAAGAGACTCTGTACTGAGTCAAATATAGAGGACATTAGAAAGGAATCGTCCAGCAGAGATTGAAAGAGGAGACATTTTCAAAAAAATTGTCATGTCTCTCATCTAATATTTACCACTTTTTTGTGTGTGCAGCTGTTTATGTTAATTTATCCAGAGTTATAAAATTGTGGCATAAATAATTCAAAAAGAAATAATGGCATACATATATTTTATTTTTATATTGGAATATTTGATTTATCCATTTTAAATAGTATACCCTAGTGTTTAGAGTGGGGATGCTACAGCTGTACAGCCTGGGAGAACAAAACCTTGCTAGTTTCTAGTCATGTGGATTAGACAAGTTTAGCAGGTTGAGTCTCCATTTCTCCATCTTATAAAAAGAGAATCAATATGTATTGCAGGTTAAAAAGATTCTATGTAAATTACTTTGGACAGTGTCTACAACACAGTTATTACTCAATATTAACTATCATAATTATACATCTCAGTAAAAATCTTATTTTAAAATGATTAATCCACATGGTAGCATAAATGTGTGGAACCATGTGGCTTTATCATATTATAATTTTTCTCTTTGGCTCTATAAAATTACATTTTTAAATTTGGCTTACAGTGGTAACTTAAATTGAGGCTAGGAATCAGCCAAGAGAAAGAGATGCAGTGTTAATGTTTGGTTTCCAAGGTCTTACTGGAAGAACACAGAATAAAGACAGAAAGCCTATTTGTCAATAAAAAGAGCATTTAAAAGTGTAATTTTCCAGAGTCACCATTTAGATAATCCTCATGTGAATATACAAAATGATTGAAAATCATGTTTGAAAAACTCTAGTAAATATCTTAATAGTATATTTATGATTGTGGAAAATATTTATGGAAACTTAATTTCTTTAAAAATTTTGATATTAGAAGATTATCATTGGTTTTTTAATTTTTTAAAATTTATTTTTCAAAGAGAGAGACAGCGTGAGCAGGGGAGGGTCAGAGAGAGAGGGAGGCACAGAATCTGAAACAGGCTCCAGGCTCTGAGCTAGCCATCAGCACAGAGCCTGATGTGGGGCTTGAACCCACGAACTGTGAGATCATGACCTGAGCTGAAGTCAGATGCTTAAGCAACTGAGCCACCCAGGTGGCCCAGATTATCACTGATTCTTAATAAAATATTTTTAAAATGGACGAACCATAAAAAGTCAATTTTATTCACCAAGATAGACCCCATCCTGGGCCATAAAAAAAACCTTAATAAATGTAAAAGAATAGAAATCATATGATATCTGCTCACATCACAGTGGGATTAAGTTAGAAACAGATAACAGACAAAAGCCGGAAAATCTCAAAATACATGGAGATTAAATAGCACACTATTACATAATACATAAATAAAAGAAGAAATTTGAGAGAAATTTTAAAGTATTTTGAACTAAATAAATGAAAATGAATACACACCCTATTAGAAGTTGTGGTATAAAGTGAAACAAATGCCTAGAGGTAGATTTATAGCATTAAATGTATATATTAGAAGTGAAGAAAGATCTAAAATCAGTAATCTAGATTTTTACATTAGGAAATTACAAGAGTGAATTAAATCCAGAATCAAAGGAAGAGAAATAATAAAAGTTATCATAGAAATCATGAAATCGAAAATAAGAAAACAATAGAGAAAAATTAATGAAAACAAAAGCTTGTTCTTTGAAAGGATTAATAAAATTGGCAAGTCTCAAGCCAGGCTAATCAAAAAGAAAAGGAGAAAGAGAATACAATTACTAGATATGTGGGGACATCCCCACATACCTCATGGACATTAAAAGGATAATAAAACAATACTATGAACAACTCTGTGCCAACAGATTTGATAACTTAGATGAAATGAACCAATTCCTTGAAAGATCAAATGTGTTAAAAGTAACATAAGAAGAAACAAGACAATCTGACTAGACCTATATCTACTAAAGTAATTGAATCTATAACTAATAGCCTCCCAAAACTGAAAACACCAAGACCAGAGAGATTTACTGCTGAATTCTACCAAACATTTAAGGAAGAAATTATGCCAATTCTCTATAATCTCTTCCAGAGGCAGAGGGAATATTTCCTAACTCATTCTATGAGGCTAGCATTACTCTAACACCAAAACCACATAATTATAAGAAAAGAAAACCACGAATATCTCTTATGAACAGGGATGTGAAAAATGCAATGAAATATTAGCAAATTGAATTCAACGATGGATAAAAAGAACAGTATACCACAACCAAGAGTGATTTATCCTAAGTATGAAAGCCTGGTTCACAATAAAAAAACTGATTAATGTAACCCATCATATCAACAGACTAAAACCACAAATCACATGATTATATCAACCAATAGAGAAAAAGAATTTGACACAGTGTAATATACTCATTTATGATAAAACTCTCATTAAACTAGGAATACTGGGATTTCCTCAACTTGAGAAAGAATACCTATAAAAAAGCTACAGCTTACATCATACTTAATGGTGTGAACCTCAAAGCTTTTTCACTAAGATCAGGAACACGGCAAGAATATTCCCTGTTACCCATTCTTTTCAAGATCCTACTGGAAGTCTTCAGTAATGATAAAGAAATAAAATGTATATAGATAGAGGAGGAAGAAATAAAACGATCTTTGTTCACACATGATATGATTATCTTTCTATGTAGAAACCAGAAAGAAGAAAAGAAAAATATTCTGGAACTAATAAGTGCTTATAGCAAGATTTAAAAAAAATTTGTCTTTATTTTGAGAGAGAGAGAGAGAGAGACAGAGAGTGAGCAGAGGAGGAGCAGAGCGAGAGGGAGACACAGAATCTCCAGGCTCACAGGCTCCAGGCTCTGAGCTGTCAGCACAGAGCCCCACACAGGACTTGAACCCACAGACTGTGAGATCATGACCTGAGCTGAAGTCAGATGCTTAACCAACTGAGTCACCCAGGTGCCTCTCAGGGTAAAAGGTTAATATACAAAAGTTAATCACTTTCCTGGGTACCAGCAATGAAATTAAAAGTACAGTACCATTTATATTAGTACCCTCCAAATGAATTACTTAGGTGTAAATCTAAGAAATATTACAAGACCTATATGAGGAAAACTAAAATTCTGATAAAAGAAGCAAAAAACGAATCCAGAGAAATATTCCATGATCATAGATAGAAACACTCATTATTGTTTATGTTTACTCTTCTCCTATAGATTCAATGCAATCCCAATAAAAATCCCAGAAAATTATTTTGTGGGCATAGACAAAATGAATCTAAGCTTTATATGAAGAGTCAAAAGATTCATAATAGCCAACAGATTATTGAAGGAAAAGAACAAAGTTGGAAGATGGGCACTACCCAACTTTAAGACTTTCTTTAAAGCTATAGAAATCAGGACAGTGTGCTATTAGTGAAAGAATAGACATCTAGATCAATGGAATATAATAGACAGCACAGAAACAGACCCATGTAAATATAGTCCAGTGATCATTGACTAGGGAGCAAAGACCATAAAATGGATCAAAGAGTCTCTTTACAAGTGGTGTTGGGACAACTGTACTTCCATATGCAAAGAAATGATCTAGACACAGTTTTCACATCCTTTACAAAAACTAACTCAAAATGGATCATAAGTCTAAATGAAGAATGCAATATTATGACACTCCTAGAAGACAACATAAGAGAAAATATAATGACCTGAAGTATGGTGATGCCTTTTTGTAGACACATCAGTGGAAGTATCCCATGAAAGAAATAATGGATAAGATGGACTTCATTAGAATGAAAAATTTTTGCTCTGTTATAGACAATGTCAAGAGAAAGAGAAGATAAGCCACTGAGTGGAAGAAAATATTTAGAAAGACACATCTGATAAAGGACTGTTTTCTAAAATATACAAAAAAACTGATAAATCTTAACAATAAGAAAACAAATAACCCTATTAAAAAATGGACCAAAGACTTTAACAAATAGTTCACCAAAAAAGATATACATATGGCAAATAAAAACATAAAAAGATGGATGCTCCACGTCATATGTCATCAAGGAAATGCGAAATAAAACAGCAATGAAATATGCACATGACGATGGAACAACAGGAATTCACACTCATTGCTGGTGGGAATGCAATTAGTGGACTGATTCACCCTATGATTTACCCTCCCAACCCTGAAACTGAGACGGTTTAGCAAAGAGGGAAAAGAAAAAAATGTAGGAATTTCGATCTCTGCAAAAAAAAAAAAAAATGTAGGGAGAAAGTTAAGTTTCTTTCATAAGTGCTCTTAAATAAAGTCTCAAATCCATTTTTTTAAAAAATATTTCTTTTTAATTAACACTTCTTATTTTCTTCCCATTCTTTTCCTTGGAATCAATATGTTTTTACTGAAATGTATTTTCACACCTAGAGTTTAATTATTACATTTATAGTAAAGCAACAGCATAAACAGAGAATCATGTATATCCTCATCAGTGCCAAAAGTATGATCTCCTTGGGAAAATAAAGCCAGGGAAATATAGAAATCAATAAATTTGACAAAATTAAAATTAACATTGTGGACCTAGAGTACTTGTTGAATTTTGAGGGGAGCAAGAATCTGTAAGGACTTTGTTTAAGTATTAGGTTTAAAGTTAAAAACTCCGTAAACAACAATATGGAATTATGTGAATACATGAGAATTCACATCTCAGTTTAGTGTGCATATGTAATTAGTCAAAACACTGAGGAATGAAAGCTGCCAAAGGGAAGACATATTGATTGACTTGGTTATAGTTGATTGGAAATTTGTGGTTGCATTAATATACTATTTGTGTAGCAATTGATCAAAATAGCCATGCCTTGAAGTGAGTTAGCTGTTGAGAAAGCAGGAATAACCAGATAGGCTCTGCTATATGGTTCATTTACTTATCTGGGTAAGTTTAATTATCACTTTCTGCTCTTTAACAATAAATACTGCTATTTGTACATTACTTAAATTGCATATAGAAAGTTATGTAAAATGAGTCACATACTGTTTATTCCCTAGATTTCATGGGAATGAATTTTGTTCTTATTGAAAATATCAGTGGTAAAAAGTAAAATTTTTAAAAAGTAAAATCAATTTTTTAAACTAAGGAGTATTTGCTCTTACATAATCTAATGGCAATCAGTGCAGTTTTTTTTTCTTGACTTATTCTGTAGATGAGGAAAAAATTAAAAAGTTCTAAATTAATATTCTTATATTCTTTATAGTATTAATATGTTGAATTTTTGACTTTTCCAAAAACATGAAACTTGGGATTCTCTTTTAAAAATCCTTCCTGAGAAGCAATATATTATAATATTTAAGCAAGTTAGTGGGGAAGAAAGCTGGTCTTAAGCTGGTCTTGGTACGAAATCTTGTCCCACTAATTTTCTCCAATATGATACTGTGAAATTTCTTTAATCTTCCTCTCTTGCTCTAAGTCTTCTGATCTGAAAGGACTAAATGATCATGTCTATCTCAAAGAGATTCTTTGAATCTGATGTAAGAAGGATGCGGAAGATTTAGCAAATTTCTGACACATAGTAAATGCTTCATTAAATCTTCTTATATTCTTATATTTATTGCAACTTAGAAGGGTAATACAATTTTAGAATTTAAGCTGTAAATTGAGTTCTTGCAGATAAGAATCAATATTGAACATGGTAAAAAGCAATGTAAGATGTACAATTGATAGACCTAATCACAACTGATTATTTTTTTATGTATTTTATCTCCATTAACATTTTCAAAAATTTTAATTTCAGAGTAGTTAACATAATGTTATATTAGCCTTAGGTGTACAATATAGTGATTCAACTGAATGATTACTCAGTGCTCATCATGATTAGTGTACTCTTAATGCCCTTCATGTCTTACGTCCATTCTCCCTACCCACTTCCCCTCTGTTAACCATCTGTTTGTTTTCTACAGTTAAGAGTCTGTTTTGTTGGTTGTTTCTCCTTTTTTCTCCTTTGTTTCTTAAAATTCACATGTGAGTGAAATCATATGGGATTTGTGTTTCTCTGGATGGCTTACTTCACCTAGCATTATACTCTCTTGATCCATCCATGTTGTTGCAAATGGCAAGAATTTGTTCTTTTAATGGCTAAATAATATTCCATCGTGTGTGTGTATGTGTATATGTGTGTGTATGAGATATCACTTCATATATATATATATAAAGAAATATAATCTCACATCTACTTCATTTATCTATTAGTAGATATGAGCTGCTTCCATAGTTTGCCTATTAAATAATGCTGCAGTAAACACAGGGGTGCATATATCCCTTCAAATTAGTGTTTGTGTATTTTGGTGGTAAATAAATACCTAGTAGTGTGATTCCTGGATTATATTTTTATTTTTTGAGGAACCTCCATACTGTCCTCCTCAGTGGATGCACATTTTTCATTCCCACCAATGGGTTCCCACATGAGGGTTCCTTTTCTCCACATCTTCACCAACACTTGTTTCCTGTGCTTTTGATTTAGCCATTCTGATATGTGTAAAGTGATATCTTATTGTAATTTTGATTTGCATTTTCCTGATTTTGAATGATGTTGAGCACCTGCTCATGTGTCTATTGGCCATCTGTATATCTTATTAGGAGAAATGACCATTACCTCTGCCCATTTTTAATTTTTGAGGTGTTGAGTTATAGAAGTTCATCATATGTTTTGGATACTAACCCATTATCAGTTATGTCATTTGCAAATACCTTCTCCCATTCAGTAGTTTGTCTTTTAGACTTATTGGTTGTCTACTTTGTTGTGCAGAAGATTTTTATTTTGATGTAGTTCCAACAGTTGTTGTTGTTTTGCTTTTGTTTCTCTTGCCTCAGGAGACATATCTAGAAAGATATTGCTATCAACTGTGTTCTAGGATTTTTATGGTTTCAGGTCTCACATTTAGGTCATTAGTCCGTTTTGAGTTTGTTTTTGTATATAGTGTGAGAAAATGATCCATTTCATTATTTTGCATATAGCCCCCTGGTTTTCCCAGCATCATTCATTGAGTGATGTACTTTTCTTCTCTGTTAAATCCATCTGGTCCAGGGTGGCTTAGTCGGTTAAGCGTCCGACTTTCGCTTGGGTCATGATCTCGCGTTTCGTGGGTTCGAGCCCCGCGTCGTGCTCTGCGCTGACTGCCGGCTCAGAGCCTGGAGCCTGTTTCAGAGTCTGTCACTTCCTCTCTCTCTGACCCTCCCCTGCTCACGCTGTCTCTCTCTCTCTCCTAGAAATAAATAAAACATTAAAAAAAAATTAAAAAAAAAATCCATCTGGTCCAGTGAGTCATTCAAAGCCACTGTTTCCCTTGTTGATTTTCTGTTTGGATGATGTGTTTACTGACAAGTGGAATGTTAAAGTCCTTTACTATTATTGTATTACTGTTGATTTTTTAATGTTTGTTATTAACTATTTTATGTATTTGCTTCCATGTTGAGTATATAAATATTTATAGTTGTTATGTCTTCTTGTTGGATTGTCCTCTTTAGTACTGCTACTCTGACTTTCTTTTGTCATTCATTTGTGTGATAAATTTCTCTGCCCCCTCGCTTTCAATCTGCATGTGCCTTTAGGTCTCAAATGATTCTCTTATAGGTAGAATACACATGGGTCTTACATACATACATATATATTTATCCATTCCATCATCTATGTGTTTTGATGGAGATTTGAATCCGTTTACATTCAAAGTAATTATTGACAGATATGTATTTACCGCAATTTTTTTTACTTGTTTGTGGTTTGCTATCTTTCATGTTTTTCTGGCTTTTTTAGTGATATATTCCTTTCTCTTTATTTCTTGCATATATATTACTGATTTTTGATTTGTGGTTACCATTAGGTATGTATATAACATCTTCTACATATAGCAGTCATATTATTATATTATTATATAGACTGCTATATGCAGTTGATGATCATTTTAGTTTGATCCCCCACTCCTGACCATGTTTCGGATATATGGTGTCATATTTTACATCCTTTTATTTTGTAAATTCCTTGACTGATTTTTACAGATACAGTTGCTTTTACTGATTTTGTGTTTCCTGCTTTTTATACTCTTACTTATGGCCTCTCTTTTCCACTCAAAGTGTTACCTTTAACACTTCTTGTAGTTTAGTGGCCATGAACTACTTCAGCTTTTGTTTGTCTGAAAAACTCTTTATCTCTCTTTCTATTCTGAATGATAGCATTGCTGGAAAGTGTATTCTTTGCTGCGTATTTTCTTTCACAACTTTGAATTTGTTATGCCACTCCTTTTTGGCCTGCAAAGTTTCCACTGAAAAATCAGCTGATAGCCTTATGGAGTTTCCATTTTATATAATTGTCTTCTCTTCTTTTACTACTTTTATAATTCTTTCTTTTTCAAGACTTTTTGCCATTTTAATTACTGTATGTCTTCGTCTGGATCTCCTTTCATTGTTTTTTTAGAAGATCTCTGTGCCTCTTGGATCTGGGTATCTGTTTACTTCCCCAGATCTGAGAAGTTTTCAGCCATCATTTCTTCAAATACATTCTCTTTTTTATGTTTATTTATTTATTTTGAGAGAGAGAAAGAGCAGAGATAAGCCGGGGAGGGACAGAGAGAGAAAGAGAGAGAATCCCAAACAGGCTTTGAGCTGTCAGCATGGAGCCTGATGCAGGGCTCAAGCCTACAAATCATGAGATCATGACCTGAGCCAAACCAAGAGTCAGATGCTTAACCGACTGAGCCACCTAGGCACCCCTCCTCAAATACATATGTTGCCCCCATGTCTTTCCTGCCTTCTATTGGGATTCCTATAATGCAAATGTAATTATGCCTGATGGAGTCACTGAGTTCTCTAAGTCTATTCTCATTTTTGCATCTTTTTTCTCTCACATGCTCAGCTTTATTACTTTCCATTACTTTGTCTTCCAGGTCACTAATTCTTCCTCTTATTTCTATAGTCTGCTATTTATTACATTTAGTATATTTTTAATTTAATTTATTGTGTTCTTCATCTCTGACTGCTTCTTTTTAGTGTCTTTGTTAAAGATCTCACTGATGTTCTCTACTCTTTTTCTCAAGTCCAAGAGTATCTTTGTGGTAATTACTTTAAATTCTCTATCAAGCATATTACTTGTATCTGTTTTTCTTAGGTCTCCTGCTGTTTCTTTCCTGTTCTTTCTTTTGGGACCTATTCCTTTGGCTCCTCTTCATGTATAACTCTCTGTGTGTGCTTCTCTGTGTTAGGAAAGTCAGCTGCATCTTCTGCTCTTGAAAGTCATGGCCTTATGAAGAAGAGTTCCTATAGTGTCCCACAGCGCAGTATCCCCAGTTTCCCAGAACCTGGCATTTCAGGGTATGTCTCCTATGTGTGTTGTATCTGCACTGCTATTGTGTCCTGGCTGCTTTTTCCTTGTCTAGTTGTTTACAGAGGCTCTCTTTGCTTGTGGACTTTTTGGTTCCCAGGTAGGGTGGGGTGCACAGTTTCAATAAGATGTTCATGGGTCTATTTGTGAAATAAGACCTGCATCTGCCACCACTAGGGACTGGGCTGCATGAGTGGGACACTCAAAGTTCATGTCGGGCCTCCTACACTGCTGTTTCTGGTACCTCCACCAGGACAGAGGCCATGCAAAATGCATGGTTTGGGAGATGTGGTGTTGGCAGGTTTTGCACTGTCTTTTGTGATAGGGGATCCGCTACACTGGGGCTGAGGCCAAGGTGGCTAAAAAAGGTGGGTTTGCCAAAGCATACATGGGGGAGAGCAGGACACTTTGTGTAAGCAAGTTAGGTAGTGAATGAAAGCACTGAGGTCTTTTCTATAGGTGATCTCGTATTTGTGCTGAGGAGCAGTGGAGGGTAATGGTGACTCCCAGCAACTTTGTTCCCTGAGGGGTCATTCTGCCCCGGGGCATGCTCTGAGATGAGTAAATAGCTCTCCTTCTTGTATGTCACAGGAGTTTTTCAAACTGTGGTGCTTTCTCTATAAGAGCATAGATTGAGCTGGGCTCCTAGAACCGAGCCCACTGATTTTTAAAATTCTAGGCTTTAAGTCCCTGATTGTGAGAACTTGTGAAATTTGGCTCCTCTTGCTTTGAAAGTCAAATGTTATGGGGGATTTGTCTTTCCTGTGCTGGCTCCCTAGTGTGATAGTTTGTTTCTCACCTTTCTCCATTCTTAGCTCTCCCACCACGGCCATGGTACATTTTGCTTCCAATTGTGCCTCCACTCTTCTTACCATCTTCGATGGGCTCTTCTCTACCTTTAGTTGTAGACTTTGTCTGCCAGTCTTTGAGTCATTTTTTGGGTTATTTATGCTGATGTGAGTGTTATCTAGTTGCATTCTTGGATTGAAGGGACTTTAAGTTCCTCTTACTCCACCATATTCCCCAAGAGACCTCCATTAACTAAAAAATTATCATTCCTGCCATCATATTCTTACAATGATAATTTGCCATTTAAATATGTGTTTGTTAAAAATATCTAAAAACTTTTCTATCCTTACTATCCAGTTATTACTTTCATGTTGCCTATTTGCCTTTGTCTATCATTTATTTATTTATTTTCATTTAAAAATATGTTTCTTTATTTATTTTGAGAAAAAGACAGAGAGAGAGACAGAGAGAGACAGAGAGCATGTGCATGAGTTGGGGAGGGGCAGAGAGAGAGGGAGACATTCTAAAGCAGGCTCTGTGCTATCAGTGAAGAGCCCAAATGTGGGGCTTGATCTCATGAATAACAGGATCATGACCTGAACTGAAATCAAGAGTTGGACATTTAACCAGCTGAGCCACCCAGGCATTCCTCCATTGTCTAGCATTTAGAATCAAGTGTATCACATTTGTCTAAAGTGCATTTTGGAATATTTTCTATGATAACCTCTGTTCATTATGTTTACAATGGTATTTTATCATATAGAATGTTTAACTTTCTTGAGAGAGTGAGGGACGTAAATATTGACATATTCATCTTAGATGTCATTGTGATAAATGCTCTAAAGCATTCAATGCATTTATTTTTAAAAAGACTTTTTTTAATCATCATGAACTTAATTTACATATTATGTAAATCCACAGCTTAGGTTCTGATTTTCACCCTTAACCTTAATGTGTACTATAAAGCTTTCAAATTTCATGGGTACCACCTAACTGCAAGGCTACTTATTGTCATTTTTTTTCCCTCATTTACTTCATCAATTATAGGAGTATCCTAGCTTCCTGTCTACTATCCTGTCTTGTGTTTACAGTGACTCTGTTTCTCTACTATGGCTACAGAACCTCAGGATGCTTTGTATAAGGCATTGTCTGCTTTGCTGGGATCTGAATGACATGTGCTTTTTTTTTTTTCTCTCCTTTTCACTCCTTCTCTTCCTTCTTTTCCTTTTCTTCATCATCCTTTCTCCTCTCCTTTTTATTTTTTGGTGAACTGTACTAATAAATATACAGTATGAAGAATAATTTAATTTTTATTTAACTTTTGTTTTATTTTTTAATGTTTATTTACCATTGAGAGAGAGAGAGCACGTGAGCAGGGGAGGGGCAGAGAGCAAGGGGACAGAGGATCTGAAGCAGGTTCTGCACTGACAGCAAAGAGCCAGATATGGGGCAAGAACCCATGAACAGTGAGATCATGACCTGAGCTGAAGTCAGATGATTAACTGACTGAGCCACCCACATGCCCCTGAAGAATGATTTAAAAGAAATCAATAGTGAAATCACGATCAAAGCCAAGAAATAGAACATTACTAGCACCTTAGATGCTCTTGTATATTTTTCCCTGATCGTAACCTCTTCCCTTTCCCAGAAATAATGACTATCTATATTTTTGTAATAGTTTACTTTCCTTTAGTGCTTTACTTTCTGAATATGAATCCCTCAACAGTACAGTTTAGTTTATCTTCTCTCAAGTCTTTTATATGTATGTAGAATTATCCTGAAATACTCCTGTCTTGCTTCTTTTCCTCAATATTATGTTTTGAGATTCAGTCATGGTGTTTTATTTATTGTTGTTGTATTTTATTTTATTGTGAAAGTACACCACTATTTATTTGTTTTTTTTACTGTTGGTATACTGTACCTTTGCAAGTTTCTCTGGGGTATATACTTAGTGATGGAACTATTGGGTTAAAATGTTTGCACACTTTCTAATTTAATGAGTAATGCCAAACTTTTATGAAATAGTTGGAACAATTTTCATTCCCATTAGTGGAGTATGAAGTTCCTCATTGCTCCATGTACTCACTGATAATGTTGTTAATTTTTTATTTTTGCCAATCTTGTATGTGTGCTTGTGTAAGCTGATTTTGTTTCTTTCTTGCAAATAATAGATTTAAGGTTACATAAGAGATTAATTATGCAAATATATTTTATCTTTAATATCTATCTGAATGTTTTGTTTGTTGGTTGGTTTTTACCAGCTCCTGGTTTCATTGATCTGTTTTGTTTTTTGTCTCTATTTTTTATAATTTCTGCTGTAATCTTAATTATTTTCATGCTTCTATTTCTTTTGAGATTTGTTTTTCTTTTTGTAGCTCCTTTAGGTGTAAGGTTAGGTTGTTTGAGATTTTTCTTATTTCTTGAGGTACACCTGTATTGTTATAATCTTCTCTTTTAGAACAGCTTTTGCTGCATGCCAAATATTTTGAACTGTTGTGTTTTCATTTTTGTCTCCATGTAATTTTGTATTTCCCTTTTGATTTCTTACTTGGCCCATTCATTATTTAGTAGCATGTCACTTAGCCTCCATGTATTAATTTTTTAAAGAAGTATTTATTTCTTTTTAAAGAATATTTATTTATTTTGAGAGAGAGAGAGAGAGAGAGAGAGAGAGAGAGAGAGGGAGAGGCAGACAGAGAGGGGTAGAGAGAATGCAAGCAGGTTCCACATTGTCAGCATGGAGCCTGATGCAGGACTCAGTCTCACAAATTATGAGATCATGACCTGAGCTGTAATCAAGAGTCAGACATTTAACCCACTGAGCCACCCAGGCACCTGAAGCCTCCATGTATTTCTGTTCCTTCAGATTTTTTTCTTGTGATTGATTTCTAGTTTCATACCATTATGGTCAGAAAAAAATATAATATGATTTCAATCTTTTTGGATTTATTGCAACTTGTTTTGTGATCTATTCTGGAGAATGTTTCATGTGCACTTGAAAATAATGTGTTTTCTGCTGCTTTTGAGTGGAATGTCCTAAATTTATCTGTTAGGTCTATCTGGTCTATGTGTTATTGAAAGCCGCTATCTCCTTGTTAATTTTCTGTCTGGATGATCTATTCACCTATTTAAGTGAAATGTTAAAGTCATCTACAATTATTGTATTACTACCTATTTTGATATCATTCTCAGTTTTTGAATATAATAGAGAACTAAGTTATAGAATAAATGCCACTATTTTCTGCTCTTTGAATGTCCCATTCTATGGTGAATCATCATATTCTTCTATGACTTCAACTTTTCATATATTACGAGAAGAAAACTTCCTTTCCCTTCCAAGGGAACCATCCTTTCTCCCAATTCTCTCAACTCACGTATCCAGGAAGAGGTCTGATAAAGTGATTGAATTCTACTGCTTCCTCATGATTATATATTCATTCATCATCATCACTAAACACCTTCTTTCTTGAATACTACTCTTTCTTCTTCCTTAACATAATTGTTTCTAACTCTAGAATAGCATCCTTCCTTAATGTATTATCTGGTTTACAGTCTTTATCTTTAGTAATATTTAAAGAAAGAGAATTGATAAGTGGAGAAGAGCAAAAGGAGGTAAAGTTAAGAGATGTTTTCAAAACACAGATCTGGAAAAATAATTTTAATTTCTTTTTTTCAAGGAAGAAGGAACTGAATGTGTATAAAGTACTTTGATGGTGCCAGGTCAGAGTGCACTGTCATGTTCTGATATGTGCTAGTATGAAGTTTCCATGAATTGAGAATGGTCCTTCCAGTGTTTACAGTTTCTCCTCTTTGCTAGTATAAGCAAGTTTATTAATCATAACAAAGCTTATTTTAAATTTCCATCTTACACATCTCAATGAATTTTGAAATGAAGAGTTAACTATTTCTACCCTTTTTTAATTCTCTGCTGCTATCTTAAGTGATTTTGTTGTCTGTGTTTAAAACCCTACCAAACTGCCGTCTTCTACTATCCTCAACATTTGTGTACTCATTTCTCCTCCATATCAGCCACCTACAAACATGGTCACCTCAATTGGATCTCACTGTCACTTGGGATCAGTGTGTATCTTATACTTTACACCCTTCTTCTTTAATCACAGTCTCATCTTCCTCTATCTCCTCCACTATCTACTTCTACTCAGTTATTCTATCATGATCTACATTGCGTGACTGATGCACTGTTGTCAGTTGATTTTCCCCTTTCTGAACTTTCCTGATTATTTTATGCTCCTAGAATACCTAGATTTCTTTACCTTCTGATATAATTTATTTACTCTAAACTTAAAAATAAAACATTGGGTTTATCAATCCAATTCTCGATGTATGGTAATAATTATACAACAGCATTTAACCCTAAACAGCCTCTACTGCTGCTCAACAGTTCATTTGATTATATCCTATTGCCACTCTATTCTATGTTTACTTTTTGCTAGAACTTTCTATAACAGTCTCTCTACCAAATTTGGTTTATCAGAGGGATTAGATTTTTGCCCTAGAATCAATTCTTCCTGGGTTAGGTAGGGCCTGAGACTCTGCTTGGCTTTAGTGAGCTGAGATGGAATAGTGTGTTTTACTCCTATTATTTCTTCAGAAATTTCTTTATGCTCCTTACATTTTGATATGATTTTTTTTTCCTTTATAAACGACACATCTTCTTCCTCTCCATCTCCTAAAGGAAATGTTATGGTCTTTGCCGTTTCATCCACTAACATAATTTTATTTCTTCTCAATGAGAATAGCTCCAGGTACATGTTCTAAGCCTTAACTGCATTCTAGAAATCTAGATTTAAATTTTATATTGGTAATATGGCATCTCTACTAGAATGCACTAAATATGTAAAAAAATAAAAGTTACCATTTACCAGGAACTAACCTATCAAAATTATTGTTAACCTTTCTTCTAATAGTCTTTCCCATAATACGTAACAAATAATAAGTCCTATTGATTCTTCCTTTGTAGAAAGTTGTGATACCCACACTTTTATGACCATTCACACAAACACACATACCTATCGTCCTAATCTTTCATTTCTTCTGAAATCAGAATGTGTCATCCCTGACCACTTTCCACCTGGATTATTTGCAACAGTAATCAGTTTTCAAGCAATCAAATAAGTGCCTGAATGAACAAATATACATAGTTCTATGAATAAGACATAGTTCCAATAATATTACTGTCTTATAAATAAATCTTTCTTGGTTTTTACTACTATATTTTTCCAGCTCTATCTTTCAGTACTCTGCTTCACTCATACTTTTGTGTGGACTTATTTCTTTTCATTCCACATTTCCCAACATCATGTTTTCCCTGTTTTTTTCTTTAACATATTTCATTGTTATTCAAGGGCGCCCCAAAACATTTTCAATTATGCATTTTTATACACAAAAAGTTAAAATCCAATTCCCTAAACAACTCAAAATTAATCTTTACTTCCTTTGAATTTATTTACCATTTACCACCACTCCTCTAGAAATTATCATATTCTATATTACTGTGGATATTCATGCAGATTTTTCTCCTATATACAATATTAATCTAAGGTTGAGGAAGTGATTTCTACTTGATTTTCATTTCATTCAAAAGAGCATCCTTCACACTTGGAATAAATTCACTAATATTTTCTAGTGAAACTGACAAGTTCCACATAGACACAGAAATTCCATAACAAAATATTCAGCCAATTTAATTAAAATGGATAATTTAACTTAATTGTCATACATGCTAATATTTTGGAGTCATGTAAAAAAAGCAAGTGGTAAATTGATGGAATGGTTTCACTCTCAGCACTGATTTGACACTATAAAGAGATGGAAATTATTAGGAAAATAAAGGCTATAACCTGTTAAATTCAGAATTTTTGCTGCTATCATGCTTTATACATGTAAAAGTGGCTTCAAAAAAACAGGCCATTTTTATTGGATTATATCTAATACTGTTTGAAAATAAACCAAGACCACATTTTTAAGTATCTTGGAAGCATAATTCTAATTTTGTTGCCAACATTCTGGTATCCCATTTGTTATCAGTATCTATTATTGTCTGTCATTTTAATGGATATGAAACATGTCAGAAACACAGCTCTAATGACAGCAGTTAAATTGTCTAATTAGAAATTATTTTCATTAAAATACATCTATTTCTGTGAGTCAACTGGTAGTACTTTATATTATAGAGATTTTAAGGATTCTTTTTTTTGTTTTTACATTCAAATTGTCATTTAAAAAAAATCTTGTCTCTACCAATTATCCATTGTGTGCCATTGGATCAGATAATTATTTTCTTTTGAGCCTTTCTTGATCCATAAAATGAGGGTCACAACTTTAACTATTTGTGAGGATTAAATTGTTTCAAGCGTGTAAAGCTTTTCAAATGGTTCTTGGAACATAGTAAACATTCATTAAGCAATAATAAATATAACTATGCCTTTTAATAATGGCATTCTGGTTGTTTTGACTACTCTTATTCATATCTGTTATAATTCTCTTTAGTCTTTGCCTATAATCAAAATTGAGCACACATTATTTTTTTTTTTGCCTAGAGCCATGATGTAATCAAATATAAATTTTGCAATAATTACTACACTGGGTGAAGCTTTACCATTTGAATTTCTGAACTGTTATAACTTTTTCAATAAATAGAAAATGAAATATGCTTAAGAATTTGTTAAAATCAATACTTGATTGTAACCAGATATATGACCTCATTCACTTTACTTTTATAGAAATAGTTATTGACATCTGCACATTGTTTTTATTTACTCTAATGTAGAATTCTAATATAAAGATATTAGTTACTTTTAATAAATTAGAAGTCAATTTAATGTGTTTATTTTTTGAGTTTTACTTTGGAGGGGAAAGAAAACCAAACAAATGTAAATAACAACAAAATTGTTCACTAAATCTTAAGAGACATGGTTAGTTGGAGCGCTAGGTTGGGAGTTAGAAGGCCTGTGTTTTAGTCTAGCATTTGCTGTTAAGTAACTTTGTATTCTTGGGAAAGTTATTTAATCTCTTTAAACCTTCTTTTTCACATGTGAAAAAGAATAGATTGAACTAGGTGGTCCCCTGGCAACTTTTCAAGCAAGTTCAACTCTTCACATTTTTACCTATCTCTCTTTCTAGAAAGGTTCTACAGGAGAAGCTTTTAGGCTAGGATAGAACCATATAGTGAGGCTCTTGTCTTATTGCACTTGGAACTGGTGGTTAGACTGCCATAAAGATACCCTTTGGAGATGAAAATCCAGCTCTTCCATATTGGCATGATTTGCTCCTTTTCAATGTCTTTTTGAGTCCCGCTTGGTGCCAAATGTTCCCCATAGTGATCTTGCGAGTGTATAGAGATAGGAGGTCCTATAAAGACCCCCCAGAATTCACAATAGTATAGAAGTGGGATAGAATTTATGAGATTAAAAAGGATGGAAGAGGAGATACAGGCAGGAAGTGATAACTACATGGTAGGGCTTATATACCTAAGGCGTGATGGAACGCTTTGTGACCTATGGATAACTCTTCCTCCTGTAAGTGAGTAAAGCTTGGAGAGAAACAATGAGAAAGTACCAAGAAGAAAAACTACTCAATCCCTTAACCTTCATAAAATGGACCTAAAGTTCAATGAATAATGTCTTTAGTATATATTAATTTCTTTTTCACATATAAAATTTTGAAGTTGTTTATATGGGTTCATCTACTCCATGATATTTTCAAGGTCCTAGGACCTTTCTCTCTTTCCAATAGGTCATGCTTAACAAATTGATGCTCTGTCCTTAAGCAAGCACCTTAAGATTGCAGCATAGCTCCTTCAGGTACAGTATCTTATTCATATTCAGGAAGGAAAAAATGAGAATGACATCAACATCGAGCCTATTGTAAGGAGGCACATATTTCCCAGAAGTTCTTAGTAGACTTTTGCTTATATGTCATTGCCCAGTGGGGTTGAGAATGTTCACTTTCAGTTGCAAAATTGAGTGGGGAAATGGGTATTTAGATTTTCTAGTTTCCATAGTAGAAACAGATAAGGAGAAACAGGGTTGAGATGGGCTGTTGTAGCTAACAAAAAAGAGTTGCTACAGTGAGGGATGTGCAGTCATGCCACAAATGGTTGCACGTGCCTAGTATATTTAACCGGAAAGGGAAGATTTAGAAAAGACGTAAAAATATTTTCAGACTTTTATATATATTTTTCATGAAATCAAGATCATCTATAATTTCTGTAGAAATCAGTTCTATATCAGAAAAAAACTTTATAAGTAGAGCTATTCCACATGGAATGGATTCTTTTATGAGGAAGAAAACTCTGATGTTTGAAGTTCAAACAGAAAATATTTTAGAAATAATCTACAATGTTAGTTACAATAGAACTCCCCTATGACCCAGCAATAGCACTGCTAGGAATTTACCCAAGGGATACAGAATTGCTGAGGCATAGGAGCACATGGACCCCAATGTTCATAGCAGCACTCTCCACAATAGCTAAAACATGGAAAGAGCCTAAGTGTCCATCAACGGACGAATGGATCAAGAAGATGTCGTTTATCTATACCATGGAATACTACATGGCAATGAGAAATAATGAAATCTGGCCATGTGTAGCAACATGGATGGATCTTGAGGGTGTTATGCTGAGCGAAATAAGTCAGGCAGAGAAGGACAAATATCATATGTTTGCACGTATAGGAGGATTAGGAGGAACTTGACGGAGGAACAAGGGGGAGAAGAAGGGGGGAAATTGTGGGGGAAAGGGAGAGAGGCAAACCATGAGAGACTCTTGAATGCTGACAAAAACTGAGGACTGATGGATGTGGTGGGGAGGGGGGATGGGCATGGAGGAGGGCACTTTGGGGATGAGCACTGAGTGTTATGTGGAAACTAATTTGACAATAAACTATTTGTAAAAAAAAAAAGCAAACTACCATTTAAAAAAAAAAAGAAATAATCTACAATGCATATTGCAAGAAAGGAATTCTTATATTAGCTTAAGGGGAGACAAATTACTCACAAGTGTCTTTCCAACATATTTATGGTATGATTCTAGTCTCCATCACGTGCCTTCATCCTATTTAAATATCATTTGTGGACTCTGGAAAGAGTTGCTATTCTAACATTGTAGCAAGTTTATGTTAGATTCTTAAAATTATCATTGACAAGGCTTTTCATTCAACTCAAAGGAAAGGCCAATAATTTATCTGATTTTAATCAATTAAGCATTTATTAAGTTTTGCTTTATATAAAGTCACCACGTTTTGCAAATGTGTGAAGTTATAAATAGGCAAGGTGACATATTAGAAATGTCCATTGTTTTAGAAGACTTCTCATTGTACTATGACCATTGGATGCACTCCAGAGTTATACTGTTGCTCTCATAACTCATGGAATATAGTTTGTAATAACAATCATCTTCTCAAATTGGTCATTACCAAAGTTAATGACCTGTTTATTAGAACATCAACCTTGGCTTTGCCTCAGTCTCTTAATTAACACATCTGTCATTTACTACTAGTGGCTAAGAATTTCTGTGTAGAGGACAGCTCTAATAATGATAGCACCATTAAAGCGACATCTCTATATATTTGGATGGATCATCAAATTTGCATTGGCCTATCACAAACAGGACCCTGTGAGGCTTTAAATAGTTTTGGCAGCCCAAAATGGTGAAATCTAAACAGCAAATAGAACAACATTAGCCTCCTTTGCGGAGCATTTGCATTGAAAATTATTTATTATCACTGTTGAGAAGCATAATCCTGCAAAACCATTTGCTGTACATTCACGTGCAGAGAGCCATTCTTACCCATATTGATAAACAAACCTGCCCAAAGTACAAGCCCTTCTAGACACACACATTTTCTCCTGCCATCTCCATTCATTTAATCATTCAACAAATATTGTCATTTCACATCTATGTAGATGCCTTTAGCAAGCTAATAACATACTGACATTTCCAATTGAACATCTGTAATATGTATTGGCATGAAATGTTAGTGTTTTTCAAAGAAGGAAATATGGCATATTGTTCCTAAAATGAGCTGGTATCAGCTTCTTAAATCTTTATTTGAAAACTGGACTGGAAGATGATGACACATTGACAAACAGAATAAAACAAAAATAACAAAATGCAGTTCCCTGTGTTATTAATTTTTGTTCTTAAAATATATTGGAAATTAAATAAATGCTTATTAAAATTCTTAAAGTGTTGTATAACTTTTATATAACATTTATCTTCTCAACCATGTAGGAAACATAAATCACCAGCAAGTTATGTTTTGCTCTCTCTTTTTAGAAATTAATGAATTTTATTATCCTGAATGAGGATACATGTTTAATTATCATGGAAAGCCTGATGTAATTGAGTGGTTTTACAAAATAAAAGCATCTTGGTTTCACATGTACCTCATGAATCTATGATTCCTCAGGGTTTGGGAAGGGGAGTCATCCATAAAATGATACTATAAGCTTCCAATGAGAGGTTTAAAAAAAATGAAAATAGGCAACAAAGCCACAGCAACCATTAATCTGTCCTGCCCTTTTACTCTGACTTGAAATTTGTATTAGAAAAAGATAACTAGTGGCACCTGAGTGGCTTGGTCAGTTGAGCATCCAAATCTTGATTTTGCCTCAGGTCATTATCTTTTGCCTCTTGGGGCTCAGTGCTGACAGTGCAGAGCCTGCTTGGGATTCTCTTTCCTTCTCTCTCTGCCCTTCCCCTGCTCATGCATGTGAGTTTTCTCTCTCTCTCTTCCTCTCTCCTCCACCCCTCAAAGTAAATAAAATAAACTTTTAAAAAATAAAAATGTTACTAGTTTTCTGTCAGTACGCATTTCTTTGGGAAAGAGTTTATAATATATTTCAAGGAATCATGAGATCAACTTTGTCTGTTTATGAATATGAGAGCAGAAGGCATAAAACCTGTACTTAAAACTCATTAACTTATAGACTCCTAGTTATAATTCACTAAATTATAAAAACCCTTATCTAGCCCTATGTGATTTGGCCACTGCTCATCTCTTCAACCTCATTTTCTTCCGTCCCTTTTGTCCTGACTAGTGTACTTTTTGTCCTTTAGAAATATTGCATATGTCACTGTATACAAGTGCTTTTCTCTCCCAGGGTTTGGAATACTGCTCTCTACTGCTCTTTATTAAGCTCTTCACTCAAATGTCACCTATTCACTGATTTTCTCCATAGAAATAATTGCTATATGATATTATCTTATTATTTATTTCCTTTGTGTTTATTTTCTCTTTTATCTGACTGGAATATAAGTTCTTTGAAGTAAGACCTTTGACTTCCAATCTCTACTGTATCCCAGTGTCCAGAATGAATTCTGGTACAGAGATCAAAACATATATATGGATCCCAAAGCATTTGTGAGCAATTAACAGATATAAGTCTATGCAGGGTAACAGAAGTTTTTTAATGAGGCATAATTGTAGATAGAGTGGCAATCTTAATTTTATAGTTTGAAAGATTGGTAAATTTTATTTATGTTTATATTTATATTTATTTTATTTATATTTATTTTATCCATGTAACCAACGTGACAATTAAGATTTAGAACAAGTCAAATGACTTTTTCAACTTATATAAAAACTATTTCCTTTTAAATGTACCTATGGGTCAGATATTTTGCTTCTCTTTAAAAAATTTTTTGACATTTATTATTGAGAAACAGAGAGGGACAGAACATGAACATGGGAAGTGCAAAGGGAAGGGGAGACACAGAATCTGAAGCAGGCTCCAGGCTCTGAGCTGTCAGCACAGAGGCCAACACGGTGCTTGAACCCACAAACTGTGAGATCATGACCTGAGCTGAAGTCGGACGCTGAACCATGGAATCGCCGAGGTGTCCCCAGATATTTTGTTTCTTACGGAGAGTTCTAAGTGGTAAAAGCTAGTATCTTATCCAGTTGGTTGTCTTGAACTTTGATATGTAAATATTCGTATCTTTGGTATACTTCTTACAAATCCAAATAAAGCAACCTTTTTTTTTAAATAAAAATTGACAGACTAATTTTTTTAAAAGAGAAATAAAGGGGAAACCCCCCATAAAATTAAGTTTATCTTTCAAAGTTATTTGCTTTGACTATTGGGTGTGGTTGGACTGAAACTTCTGAAATTACTAAAAGTAGTATGTTCCAGTGTGGTTTCCTTGGATAAGTTTCAGGAAGTCCATTAAGTTCAGAGTTGTAACTAAAAGCCCAATCCAAAACTTCTAATGCTTGTCAAACTGCAAAGAAAAGAATACAGTCTTTGAAATTTGTTTAGCGCAGGGTAACTCCATGTATCTCAATTTGTCAGAGTCTCTGTTTGCACATGGTTACTCCAGTGTAACTTTTAGTGCCTTTTACTCTAAAAAGCATCCTTGGATGATAAATTACTCGGTTACCCAACTTGAGTACCCCCTTTTTTTTGAGGTAGATATATACTGATCTTTTGGTACAATGAAGCTCTCTTTGGTACAAAGAGACCCTCTGTCTCTTTTTAACCTAGATGAGAGATTTTGACTTAAAAAATAAGTTGTACTTTCAAGAAACAAGAGACAGCACAGCAGACATTGATTGCTGCCTTGACCTCATTATGTTGATAAGGGCATTTGTGAATATTGTCTAAGTTAAGGTAATAAACACCCAGGTAGAAGGTTAATGACACATTTAGCATCCGTGGGTTGCTGGACAGTTTTTTACAGAAAAACCAGTTCAAGCTGGTAAACCTTCTGTCTTGTTCATGTAGAACAAAAACGCATCATGTTTTCACAAACTGAATATAATTCAAAAAGAGGCTAACAGCGTGCAGAGTATTCAGCAATTGGCTGACTACATTGTTTTGCCAAAAAAATTTTTTTAAATATTGTCAAGTCATTTTTAACAGCAATTTTCTATAATCTTTTGGGCCTCCGGGTAGGACTCTGCTAATCTGGGCCTGACTGCTGGCTGACACTAAAGACAAGCATTATGACAAATTTATGAACTGAGGAGTCATTTTCCACATTCATTCAGCTAATGAGCAAAACAAGTCATTATTTTTTAAGCCTGATTATCACTCTCTTATTTAATACAAGAAGCACATACAGATGCTGTTAAGCTGCTTTCCTATGAAATAATGCTCTGCTAGGATTAACAAAACCTATAGGCTAAAAATGCCACATGTAATCAAAGCTGGAAAGAACTGGTTCAAAATTTCTCAACGATGTCTATTAAATCCTTACATTATGTCATTAGGATATACTTCCATTATTACAAATTAGGATCTCAGTGGTTTAAATTGTAGGAATTATCAGTAGGTTTCACATGCATGGGCTTTAGATTAGTCAAAAATCCATTGAACACTCACTACAGAAATGAATAACATGGGGGTTACTAGCTGGGACATTATAATAGAGGGGAAAAGTGTACAGCAAAGTGGAAGACATCAGTGGAAAGAGTAGCTAAAAGTGAGGCAGTGAAGAATGAGAAATGAATAAATGAAAATGCCAGGATATTTGGAGGAATTCAGGAGAGAGAGTGTTCTCAGTGAATTTAGAGGAAGTGGGAGATAAAAGATGGTAACAGAAAAATTGACTTTCACTTTCAACCATGCTTAAATTTCCACAGCTAAGGAAAATGTGACATTTGCAATGCTTTATTTCATTTTTGACTGGTCATGAGTTCCCTGACCCCTGCATTTGAGCTTGATGTAAGCGTTTGTGAGGAGGTCTGGTTTCAGTGTCAAAAAACAATTTCTGGCCCCAGCATGCTCTCTATTAGATTGCCACTTGATTCTTAAATGCACTATTGAGACAAACAGTAAGGTAAATTTAATAATTATGATGAACAGTACAAAAGGTAATCATGAAGGAGAGAAAGATACCTTGAATGACTTATTCAAATTTTAGGTCTTGGTGATAATAGATCTTAAAACTGCAGTGAAAGGAATGATTTGAAACTGTCTGATTTTGGGATGCCTGGGTAGCCCAGTCCACTCTTGATCTCAGCTCAGGTCATGATCTCACACTGCATGGGATCAAGCCCCACATCAGGATCTGTACTGACAGCACAGAGCCTGCTTAGGATTCTCTCTCTCCCTTTCTCTTTCCCTCCCCAACTCATTCTTTCTCCCTCTCTCTCAAAATAAATAAATTTTAAAAACAGAAACTGTCAGATTCTAAGGTTAAATAGAATGAATTTTTGGAGGGACAATATGAACATATAAGCAATGATGCTTGAAGAATGGGCACTCTAAGTACTTTTATTAACTCAGAAAGTGATTAATGCTTAATAAGATTTAAAATCTTTCTAAAATATGAATTTTTTGTGTTGGTAATGAATTGAACAATTTGGTAATAAACATAATGTAATTTCACTTATGACTCAAGATCTTGGGATACAATACCATTTTTGGTAGGTGAAGCAACACCCACCCTGCTTCCCCCCAAATATCTGCATGCTAATCCCTGGAATCTGTTGAGTATTTTAATGACATCACAAAATGGAATATGCAATGTGATTAAGTTAAGGGCCTTGAAATGAAGAGAAGATCCTGGATTAATGGGTTGGGCTGATTCTGATGTCATGGATCTTTAAAATCAGAGAACCTTTCCCACTTGTGTTCAGAAAGAGAAGATGATGTGACAGAAAAAGAAGAACCAGTGAAATGCAAAGTTGCTGCCTTTAAAGACGTAGGAAGAAGGCCAGAACCAAGGAATGGAGGGAATGATCTTGAGAATCTGAAATAAGCAAGGGAATGGATGCTCCCCTAATGCCTCCCAGGGAGATTGTAACACTGCAAACACCGTGATGTGAGCTCAGCAAAATGTATGTCTGACTTCTAATCTACAGAACTGCAAGATAATACATTTGTGCTGTTGTAAGACAATAAACTTGTGGGAATTTGTTATGGCAGTGGTGGAAAACTAACAGCACATCGTGTCTCATGGCAGTAAATTTGCAGCAGAAAAAATTCTAAAAATGATGTCCCCCATTGGAAAAGTTCCCTCCCTAATCCTTGGGACCTGCACATGATGAATTATCATGCCCTTGAATATGTTAGGATTCATAGCAAAGGGGACTCTGCAGAAATGATTAATGTTACTTATCAGTTGACATTAAAGAATAGGGAGATTATCCTGGATTATCTAGATGGACCTAATCTAATCATTCTAGGTCTTTAAATGCAGAGTTTTTTCTTTTCAATGGTAGAAGAGGAATTCAGAGAGATTGGAAAGAAGAGAAAAACTTGACTACCTGTTGCTAGTTAGAAAATAGAGTAGATCAGGAGCCCCTGGGTGGATCAGTTGATTAAGCATCTGACTCTTGGTTTTGACTCAGGTCATGATCTTATGGTTCATGGGTTCCTGCCACCCATTGGGTTCTATGATGATAACACAGAGTCTGCTTGGGATTCTTGCTCTTCCTCTCTCTCTACCCTTCCTCTGATCGTGCTCTGTCTCTCTCAAAATAAATAAATAAACAAACTTTAAAAAATGTTAAAAAAAAGAAAATAGAGTAGGTAATATGAGAAGAAATTTGGGTTACCTGTAGAATCTGAGGACAGCCTCTAGCTGACAGCCAGGAAAGAAATGGGACTTGAATCCTGGAGCTTCAGGGAACTGAATTCTGGCCCAACTCTGTGAACCTGGAAGCAAGTTCTTCCCCAGAGCCTCTAGATAAGAGCTTATCCCAACTGACACCTTGTGATGCTTGGAGCAAAGAACGTGGCTAAGTCTACCCAGACTTCTGACCTACAGTACAGGTAGCTACTAAGTGCAGGTTTTTTTTTAAATTACTGATTTTGTGATAATTTGTTACACAGTCATAGCAAATAAATATACAGCCATAAAAGTTATTGATCGCCCTTTAATACCAAGCATTGCACAAGGCCATCAATATATTAGAAAATACAGTGTGGCAAGAAAGCCAGAGTGGGCTTTGCTGTTAAGCCCAGGTTAAATCTACTTCTCCCAGTTACTAACTTTATTACTTGGGAAGATCAGTTAACTCTGATAAATCTCATTTCTACATTTTTAAAATGAGGCTAAATGTGCCTGCCTGCTAGTGTCAATGAGAGAATAAAATGAATCTATGAAATACATCCATGATAATGGCCACTGAGTGGTGGGTCATCAACAAACAAAAAATAGTTAAGTTGATACTCAGGAAGACCTCCAGTGAATAGGACTCCTCTTTCATTCTTGGGCTTCCAAATGGAGAAGTAAAGCAAAAAATAAAGATGATCTTTATGTATGATTTTTCTTATCAGTTGGAATTCACGCCTGTAAGCTTACTCTCTAAGTGGATTTGCAAGTACTGAACCCTAGGATTAGGGAGAATTAATCATCTAGTCATGGAATATGCCAAGGAGACTCATCACATGCCTACCATGGAGGAAAAGCAGCCATTGTGGTCACTGTAGGCAGTTTCATCTCAAGAAATAAAAAATGTTAGGGCTGAGTTGTGGGTGCAAATTATACAGAGAGAAGGACAGTGCTCACAGAGGGCAAAGTTTGCTTAAAGAATATTCCCCTTTATTGAAATGGTAGTTAAGAGGAAGAAATGGGCACTAAGATTTTTAATTACTTTTCCATGCTTGCCTAGCAGAGTTATAGTAGAGTCAGAACTTAAATCCATGTCTGTTAGACTAGCACTTTTGGAATTTCAATCACACTTTGCCTATACTCTGCAGATATAGAAAAGAAGCAATAAAGCAGAATCTGAATAGAAGGTCTGTTTAAATTCAAGTTTTTCTGACAATGTTTATATCTGTCCTAAAAGAAAAAAAAAATGCTGTTAAACAGAGGGTTTCATTTAAATAAACAACTGAACAGTGAAGACAAACTTCCCTACAATAAATAGATAATTCTAAAATGAACTACAATACCAGACTATGTCATAGAAGAAAACAAAATATGATGATAATGATACTTACTGCACATTTTATTTTTCATTTTTAAGGTTTTTATTTCTAGGAGAGAGAGACAGTATGAGCAGGGGAGGGTCAGAGAGAGAGGGAGTCACAGACTGAAACAGGCTCCAGGCTCTGAGCTGGCAGTCAGCACAGAGCCCGACGCGGGGCTCGAACCCACGAACCGCGAGATCATGACCTAAGTGAAAGTCGGACTCTTAACCGACTAAGCCACCCAGTCGCCCGTCAATGATTGTGTTTTCAACAGCCTGAAGAAATTCAGTTTCAGTATTAAGTGAGAAATTTTAAAGGGCTAACTAACATATTCTCTTATTTACCACATAGATCTATAGGATTATTTCCTTTTTGAACAGTCCATTTGTATGGTACTTTAAATTTTAAAAATTCTCATATAATATTTATTTCGTTTTATTTTACATGTCCTGAAATAGAACAGTTTCCTCTTGCAAGATTTGTTATCACTGCAGATACATCTCTTTGGTGAAAAATATGCCAACAAACTTTTATGAGATGTTGTAGATGGAATATATTTAAAGATATATATATATATATATTTTTATATATATATATATATATATGTATGTATTCCAAACAAATTGTACAACTAGTTATTGGGAAATATATCTCCTTTTCTTTACTTATATTGGTGAACCCTGAGCAAGTTCAGGAAATCATTTAGAATTTAATAACAATTGATTTTCAGGCAAATAAATAGACTCAATGATTATATTCTGTCATTCTTTCAAATTTGTATCCTCACATATTTATTGAACATCTCTTATGTGTCAGGCATTTTTTAGGTGCTGGGGATATAGCTAGGAATAATCCAGAGGAAGTGTGATCCATTTTTCTTGGCAACACATTTCTATTTTTCTTTTCCTGTTATTTCTCAATGTACATCTATTGCCAGAGCCTCCCATGCCATTACATACTTATTACATTTATTGCATTACTACATACATTACCACATAATAAACATTATTACAACAATATTCAGTTAATTGATAAAGGAGCTAGGACTGGAGAATCCAGAAGCTTAGCATCTCAACAGCAAGTTTACATATTCATCATACTCAACTTCTTCTACTCCAAACCTCCCCTTTATTAAACCACTTCTACCTCTCCTCATATACATAAACTCCTCTGATTTTTTCCATTTTTTTATTTTGAATACAGTTTGCTATTTTTTATATACATTTCCTTTCCCCTAGTTGTAAATAATTAAGGCAACTTCCTCTCTCCCTTCTTTCTCCTTTCCTTTTCTTCCTTTTATAAATACAATGAGTAACTTTTGTGAACTAAACATAATGTAATTTGGCCCTCATCCCTTTGCGGTAGATATTATTATCAACTTCATTTCAGAAATTAAAAACCCAAGACTCAGAAAAATTAAGTGAGTTGCATAAGAATACAGAACTATCAAAAGACAATATAGATTTTTACAAAACTATTCTGGAAAAACATGCCACTTAAGCTGCTTTCCTGGATGGAATCATATGGACTTTGATGAAGTAGTGAGGCTTCTCAAAAAAGTAGTAACATTATAATAAATTTTTATTATCTTAGAAGTTTATTAAACATATTTTTATCATTAAAAATAATGTAGAAATTTACTATCTAGTCCATTAATAGAAATAATACATTCCAGTATAATTTATTTGATCTGTAAACTATTTTGATCATTTCAAGGAATCTCACTAGCTTTTAGTCTGTAATTCTATCTATTTTTGTGATATTACTTGACTATGATATTAATATCCAATAAAAATAAATTCAGGGTGCCTGAGGGGTTCAGTTGGTTAAGCATTCAACTCTTGATTTAGGCTCAGGTGAGATTAAGCCCAAAGTTGGGTTCTGCACTGAGAGTGTGGGGCCTGCTTGGGATTCTCTCTTCCCTCTCTTTGTGGTCCTCCCCTGCTTGCACACCCATGCACACACACATACAGACACACACATACTATCTCTCTCTCTCAAAAAAAAAAACTTTTAGAAAAATTCAAAATGATAATTTTCCTCTTAAAAGAAGAAAGAATAAAACAGAATGCAGAATTTGAATATAAGATTGTTTTTCTTATAGCAACTGATATTTCTCAAGACTATTTTTTATTAGACATGGACTCATTATTTCAACACATTTACTAGATTTCTCATTAAATACCTTTATACACTGACTAAAAATAATTTTTACAGCTTAGACATGTAGCCATTTATTTCACATAGAATCACAGAAATTAATAAAGTTTATCATCGTAGTCATCTTTTCTAAGTAAAAACAATTTACATATTTTTCATGTTTTTTTTCCTTTTTTCTCTATGAGTGAGAGATCAATCACTTTTTTTCTAATAATCTGAATGTAGTCCGCTCCTGAGAGTGTATTTAAATAATTTATAATAATTACTGCAAAATTAATTATGATTAAGGTAGTTGTAGGTATAAAGCCTAGATTTTCCTGTAAGGTATTATCCCTCCAGTAGTATATAGTATTAAATACCAGTAATAGAGGTCTGAAAGAGATTTTTACAATATACTCTGAGTAATTGAAATTCCACTTCAGAGGACTAAGCTTCTGTGATTATATAATAAAGCATGTTGTTTTTGTAGTTGGCGATAAATAAAAAGTGTTTTATAGAGAAGAGTTTCCCCAACACTTTATTGCAAAGATAAAATCAGCAGACATCTCAAGTCATAGGTAAAGCAGGGTTCATGATAAGAATTGGGAGATCTTCCAAAATTGTACTTGTGCCAAACTTTAAGCATCGAAAGGTTAAAGACAGGTATCTGGATTAGTCAATGTGGAAAGGTGATTTTGCTCTTTTAGGGGTATTTCCCTTAAGATGATATTATTTAAAGATTCAGGGATTTGGGGTATTGGTGGTAGTAATATCAAACCCGTAGGCATAATTCTTTGTTGTAATAAAGTTTTCACAATTGGTCAGCATTTTTTCCATAATTCATTGAACATTGGCTATTTATGGCCAGGGAGATTAGAAATAAGGAACTTCAAGTGAAACCACAAATACATTTTCAGAGAGCAAGTAAGATGGATTACTATAATTTATGTCACTGCTAAACTCTTTTAATATAGAAAATTTCAATATCTATCTTACATTTAGAGTGCCATTGTCTGGCTAATTTGATCAAGAGAGGAATAAATGATTAGTGGTGGAAAAATGTATTAAATGAAAATGATTGCCAAAGTTCTATTTATCTCTAAAATTCCTTGGTTTACATACATTCCACTTCTAAAATGACCTTCAAGCTTGAGAACTTAGGTCATTATTGCAGTATTATTCTGTAAAAGCAATGCTAAAAACAAAGTTATTCTGTTACACTGTCAAATAAATCCCTAGTCTATATATATGTAACAAACAAACAAACAAACTTGAAAGAACCCTATAATACCATCTACTTTTCTTTCCCATTCTAAAATCTGAATATAACTCAAAATGGTTCCTTAGTTTCTTTTACATCCCTAGCAAAATATCTAAGTTAAAGAAAGAAAGGTAGTTTTAACATTGAATTCTTTAGTCTTTGTCATGTTGTCATAATAATAATGTTACCTAAACATTATGGTTTTGCTTATAAGTTTGCATTAAACATGAATTCTATTGATTATCAGCACATGCCTGGTGACCAGTTTCTTAATTATATTGCTGTTGGGTTGAATTATTGTAAATAAGACTGTGCCAAATGCCAATTGATTATCCTAGGGTAATCAATATATTTAAAAGGGGGAATCTTCAGTTGACTAAAAGCAAATGATTTTTATATCCATATTGTAGTAGTAGATGATTTTAAAAATATATATCAATATGAAAATGTACGATTTTCAAGTTAACACAGAAATGTGCGTTGGATAAAAGTTGTCTTGGTCTTATTCACAAAAGCCATTAGGCTGAATATCTGAAATTATATGCAACCAGGAGTGCTATAGATTATTTTCATTGTGATAACAGTCTGATCCATCACTGGCTGTTTCACCTGTGAAAAATACATACATACATACATAAATCTAACCAAGTATTGATTATTATATTTAATCATGTTTTGTTATTTCACTGGACAACTTTTTACAAGTGGAAGGAAAAATGCAGACCTTATAAAAAGTTAAAACCTAAGTGCCATTCTTCTATAGTCTGAGAAACAATTGGGAATTGCTATGAATTATAAAGGTAAAAAAATTCTAACTCTGAATCTCCCTTTATTTGGTCCTAACATTTCAGCAAAGATCTCCAGCTTTACATTTGCTAGGTTTCAGGTTCTTATGTGAAGAATATAATAAATAAATATGTCACAGATCACACATACAATATGCAAACATATTGTCTACCGGTCCACCTATTATTTTTCTTTTTTTTAATTATTTTAATGTTTTGTTTACTTCTGAGAGAGAGAGAGAGACAGTGTGAACAGTGGAGGGTCAGAGAGAGAGGGAGATACAGAATCTGAAACAGGTTCTAGTCTGAGCTAGCTGTCAGCATAGAGCCCGACACGGGGCTTGAACCCACGAACTGTGAGATCATGACCTGAGCCAAACACTTAACCGACTGAGCCACCCAGGAGTCCCATGTCCATCTATTACTTTTCTATCTACCTGTCTCTACATCTCTTTATCTTTCTTGCTAATCATTGAGAATATCAAAATTTTTTCTTTTTATTTCTGCTGAATTATATTATCTGTTAGAGGGACTTGAAAGAACTTCAAACCTAGCCATAAATTCTTCCTTAAAGATGTGCTGCCTCTCAGGAGTATAGGAAGGTATCATAATGTGGTGAATTTCTGAAGATCTGAAAACAAAGATTTTGTAGGGTACCTTTTGGTATCTTGGTATCAAGCATGTGGGAAACCAAGACATGATTTAGTTCTAAGACATGCATATACATGAAGAAATGTCACAGATTCATTAACTTATCTTACTTATTTTTTTGTTACAAGATTTTCAATGCCTTATTATCTGAACTTGAATCCAGATGGGAGAAACTCATGAGTTACATATAGTACTACTGATTATGGCAATCACACAATAACAATTGTTACGTTGTTTCTCAGAATTTGATAAATCATGTAAAGCTGTACCCCTTTTCTTCACTGCTCTTTTGTCACTTGGTACATAGAAAATTTTCAACCCACAAAAGATAGAAAGGAAAATGAGTTTAAATAGCAAGAGTGAAGAGTTTCTCTTCATGGGTAAACAAATATGCACAAATTCAAATATAACACAAATAGTCATACATCGTCTTATTTTCCCTTCTGCCTTCTACTAACTGGAAACTGAAAAAGTAATCTCAGAAAAGTATAAATATAACATAATAAAACATTTATAAACAGTTGTAAACACATTTATCTGTCTTCTCCCACAGTTTTTCCCATATCTTTTTCTTTTTTTTTATTTTATCCCACGTCTTTTTCTAATGTAGAAAAGCTCCCCCAATTTCTGTCTTTCCTCATTTCAAAGAAATTAGTGTGAATTAACACGTACACATTGGAAAGTGATAAGGGAGCAGAGAATATGCAATTGCTATTCTGGAAGGTTTCTCCTGCCCATGTAGAAATCAGATCACCCGTGTACAAGAATAAGGCCATTCTAGGACTGGGCCAGGTAAAATGTTAGTGGGTCTTCCTAATAACCACATTACATTAGTATATGGTATATACATATTGTATAAAGTACATAACACAGAATGTATACTACATAATATATAGTATATAATGAATAAGGTATAGTAAAATAATATAAGCTCAGTTTCTGCTTGAATATTATAAAAGAGTTCTCAAAGATTCTTTGAAAATCTTGACTCGTCTGTGATGTAGTTGTAATATACTTCCCATCTTGATGTGTATTTGTCTAGCCTTGTGATTCAAAGAGCACATTTCCCTCCTTGTTGCTGCTTCCAGAGAGGACAAATCCCTATGTGTCTCAGTTAGTGCTGAGCTGAGTGCCTATAATGATAAGTCAGCCAATGGCCCAAGGTGCAACTGACAAGAGGTCTCCAGGGTTTTTGGATTGTTGGTTCACCTGTATTAGTTTTCTAGAACTGGATAACAAAGTAGTATGAACTGGGTAGCTTTAAACAACAGAAAGTTATTGTCTGAGCTCTAGGAGTATGAAATCACAGTGTCAACAGAGTAGTTTTTCTGGAAGCTCCTAGGAATATTCTATTCTGTAGTTTCTGATGGTTGCCAGAAAATCCTCTTTGGTTTGTAGCCCTATCACTCCAATCTCTGCCTCTATTGTCATCTGGCTTTCTTCCCTCTGTGTATCTCTACAAATTTCCTTATTCTTATAAATCACTGGATTTGCCGCCCCTCCGCCTCAGTCCAGTGCGACTTCATCTTAACTTGACTACATCTGCAAAGACATTACTTCCAAATTTCTATGAATACTGTCACTATGGGTTAGATCTTCACTATATCTTTTGAGGGCACAGAATTCCACCTACAATAGTCCACCATTGTACACATCTAGCTCATTTTTTTAAGGACTCTTGTGATGTTTATGTGGCTGGTCCAATATAGCATTCAGGATTTACTGTAAGCTGTACTGGGAATAGCACATACCTCTTATGTCAGATATTTTAAAGTTGATTCTACTTCACAGGAAGAGCTTATGGACCTGTCTTCTCCCATAGAATAAACATTAAATATTCCATTCAATAAAGTCCCTATCTGAGTCTCTGTGTCTTTTCTATCATCCAGAATTTTCTGCTCTGTTTCCCATCTTGGCACATTTATCAGATAGCAGTAGTTATGCCACACTGAGGTACAAGGACTCAGTGGATCATCTGTCCCCATCCGAGTCCATGGGTCCAGCAGCTTTGCCTCCAGTCCAGCCCTATGTTTCCATACACCTCTGCATAGCACAGAGGGGTTTGGAAATATTCAAACACTATTTTTATATTCTCTTGTCTCAATATGAGGGATCGGGGCTTGGGTGTTTTGTCTAAGAAGTTTCTGTATCCTTCTGTAACTTTGCAAAAGAAAATTGACACAAAGAGCTGGAAATACAGCAAGTACCCAGGGAAACAGAAATATGGCTCCATAGGCAAAAACTTGTGTACAGAGCATAGGATCTGGGGGACTGGATGCCCAATGGTTGCTAGTCACCAGTGGAATAATGGGTACCCGGTTTTAGTCCAACCAAACTGTCCCACTATATAAAGATAAGAAAAGTGAACCTCAGAGCACTTCAGTGATAAATCAGTACTATAAAACAAACCATTGATTTCAGAAGTGAAACCAGGTCTTCTAACTCTGCTTATGGAAAGAAGTTCTTCAGACTTTCAGAATAAGACTTTTTGTAATGGGGCCTAGGAATCTCCATTTTTATCAGGCAGGTCAGGTTATTTGAAAATAGATGGTCTTTCCAAATCTACCTTTGAAGCTACCTTGTGCTTTGAATTGTTTCTTCAGAAATACATTTAAAGAAAGTCTCGGGGTTTTTTTCCATTGCGGAGAACATTTCTTTTTTATTGTTTATTGGGTTTCATGGCAAATTTCAAAGGCTATTTATAAATTAAGTATCTTTGGTTACTTCTTAAAGCTATTAAAACAATAGTTAAGAGGGCGCCTGGGTGGGTCAGTAGGTTAATCGACCAACTATGGCTCATGTCATGATCTCATGGTTTGTGGCTCAAGCCCCCCGTTGCGCTCTGTGCTGACAGCTAGTTCAGAGCCTGGAGCCTGTTTCAGATTCTGTATCTCCTTTTCTTCCTCTGATCCTCCCCTGCTCACCATCTTTCTCTCCTCTCTCTCTCTCTCTCTCTCAGAAGTAAATAAAACATTAAAAAAATTTTAAAACAGGGGCGCCTGGGTGGCTTAGTCGGTTAAGCGTCCGACTTTCGCTTACGTCATGATCTTGCGGTTCGTGGGTTCGAGCCCCGCGTCGGGCTCTGTGCTGACTGCCAGCTCAGAGCCTGGAGCCTGTTTCAGAGTCTGTATCTCCCTCTCTCTCTCTGACCCTCCCCTGCTCATGCTGTCTCTCTCTCTCTCTCCTAGAAATAAATTAAAAAAAAATTTTTTTTAAACAATAGTTAAGAGTAGACCACTTGGGAAAAATTCAAAATTTCATAAATAAAATATAATTAATCATAATTCTGCTATTCAGTGACTACTACTAAATTAAGATTGATGTGTTTTCTTTCTACTTTTATTTCCATTTTAATATATGCATGCATATGCTTTAAAATATTCACATATTTTAACTCAATCTTTCATGAATATTTACTGGAATTATTAAATAATTCTGGATTTTTTGGATAGAATTTTTACTGCTTGCACGTTTTCTATCTTATCAGTATACATTAGTGTAATTAACCTTTTTTATTATGATAAATTTAGGTTATTCCTAATTTTTGTTTTTACTGTCTTTGGGCATATATTTATAGGAATCCTTTATTATTTAGTATGGATAATATTTAGTGCTGAGAAATATAAGGTATAATACAAAAGTCTAAAAATATAATGCCAAAGTAAAATTTTAAAGCTTTTTGTATATATCATTATTTTGGTTTTTGGAAAAGCTATATAAATTCATACTTCCTGCAGTAATGTGTGATTCAATTTTTTTTTTAATTTCATCTGATCTAAGACTGGGATATATACTTCATACAAGGGTAGAATGTAAGTCACAGTTTAGCACTGTGGGGCTTTTGTTAACTGTTCTGTGAGACTATAGACAAAAGGGTTTTGTGGTCCAAAAAGCTTGAAAACCACTAAATATTAGTTGTTTCTTTTGGAGATTCAAAATGTACAATAATTTAATAAAGACAACCATCTATGGTAAATAAATACATTGGAACCAAGCCAAACTCAGTGTTTCCAAGTCTCAATGAAGCACAAAATCTTTTCCTAATGTAACGTATCACAAAATATCTCACAGAATAGGGGCTGGAATATAAAATCCTTGCCAGGTCTATCTTAGAAAGAACCATATAGTATGGTTGAGGAGTTTAGAATTATTTATTTTACTAGAGCTCATTGATAACATGATTAATCTCTGTAATGATGTCCTAAAAAATCAAGTCAGCTTACATTCTGAATGAATGTATTAAGTGTTTGGCTATTAATGACATTTGACTATATATGTATTGAAAAAACTGCATTTGATCATTCATGAAAACCATGTAGAGACACTTTTTTCTAAATTGGCTTTTTTTTGCTTCTCTGCATATAAAAATATTTTTTAGTTTGTTTTTTATTTCCTCAAAACTAGCTTAACATGTTAAAAGGAAATGTATTTTACTTGAAATATTATCAGGATATCAAATGTTGGTGAGCATGAGAGCAGATGGAACTTTTGTACAATAGTTTTAAGAATGCATAGTTGTATAATCACCATAGAAAACATTAAGGTGTTATCAGGAGAAGGTGAAAATATGTACAATGTATAACCGATAATTGAACTCCCAGAAATATACCCTTGAAAACACTTGCATATGTACCCTTGAGAAACTATTACACATGAGTACCAGGAAACAGAAACAGATGAAAGATAATTTCTAACAGGACTGTTTGTAATTTAAGAAAACAAGCAAAAAAAAACCTTGAAACCATGCAAGTGCCATGAACAGAAGTTGGGATATATAAATTGTGTTATGTTCATACAATGGAATACCACAAAGCAGTGAAGATGAATGATGATAATGAATATAACAACACAATGGAGAACATTTGAAGTATATTCTTCAAAAAATATAATTATAATTCTGACCATATAAAGGTTAAAAGCAAGCAAAACAAAGTAATCTTTTCATAAGAGATACAAATACATGTGGCAAAACTATAAATATAATAGCAGATCTAGATATGATGTCCTCTGGGACATAGAAGGAAAAGAGAATGGAATGTTGGATGAGCACATATGAAACTTCAAATGTTTTTCTAATGATCTTCTTAAGCTGGTGGTGAGTTATGAATGTATAATTTTTATTCTTTAAACCTTATACATCTTTGTAGTATATATTATAAATATTATCTTATTGTTAACATTCAGTACATTTATTAAAATTACAACATTTAGTACATTAATCTTAGAGAAAAAAAATTTTATTGCAAGTTAGTTTCATGACCTTGGACAAATCTGACTTCATATGGCCTGGCAAGAGTCTTTCAGAACAGACTCAGACATAATATATAAGTAACGACTTCCAAATTTACAGTACACAGAAAATACACTTCCATTCCTATTTCAAAATAGGATATATCACAATGGTGATATTCATATGTATCTATATATCTATACTTATAGATAGAAGTGTATAGATAGGCATCTATTATATTTTCAACACGTTTGTATTAAATACCTATAATGCCAAGTGCTATTCTAGACATTTGAAATACATCAGTGAATCCTTCACATTTGAGCTTACATTCTAGTAGGAAGACAATAAAATATAAATATAATATATAAATATACTTATGGTAGATTAGGGAAAATATGGTCTGCAGGAAGGAAAATAGAGACGGGTAAAAGTTTGGGTGGGCTGATAGAACGTGTTGTGATTTTTTAAAGCAGTCAGAGTAGGCTTTTATTTGATTCAAAGCACTCCTCACCTAAGAATTTTACTTGATAGAGGAATTCTTCTAGAAGTTATCAATTATCACTATAGCTGGGATTAGTTAGCTATTAGTTTAAGCCAAGGAGGCCTTACTAAGAGTGGGACAGAGAAAGAGAGGATTATGAGGGTAAAAACATAGATGGGAAAAAGAGCCAAAAGCTTTAGCTACATTGATTTTTTTTTCCTTATAAGGCAGGTCACTTATGCCAAATATTGCCAGATATGGTTGAGGACAATCCTTTAAAACACAGGGAGTCTAATTGCTATAACATCTGAATCCTGCAAGTGAAAAGACCAATACAAAAGATTATTTGTTTATGTCCTGCTTACTCCTAATAAAATCAGCTACTTATTTTTAAAAGGCAGTACTTTTCTCTCAGAAAAGTCTGATCTCAAGCTTTAGAAGAAGCTTCTCTTGCTTTTTTAGTAAAGCAGCCAATACCACCTGAAGCTATACTAGAGGCTGTGTACAAACTAGAAGAGAAAATGAGTTCCATGTTAAAAAGGGAGGAATATCAGCTTTTACTTTACTAACCTCCCAACCCCCTTGAACACAAAGCAAAGAAGTATCTTGATAAAGGGAGTGGAGGAGAAACCTGTATAGGAAAGAAGAGTTTAGCAGTCTGGATGGTGAGCATGTTGGATGGGGAATTTGGAACATGTTTTCTACTCAGTCTTGTATTTGTATTTAAAGCTTTAAACATTGCACAGCCTTTTTCTTTTAAAATAAATGAAGTAGACAAACCTTGAAGATTTGTCCAACTCTATAGAGTCCTATAATTTTAACATAAATGAACTTAATAAATAATGTATAATTGTCAATTATACATCTTTCATCTGTGACCAAACAGATCATCTACCCCAGTTAAGGACCCTAATAATTGTAGGAATGAAAACCAAGAGTTAAACTTTCTTGACTGTACTGAGGGACAGAGGTTGCATTCTGCATGATTATATTATTGAAACCTGTCCTCTAATAATCATTTGTGAAAAATTAAAATATCTGCTTATTTCTTAATCAATTCTGCATCTATTTATGGACACCTACTCTGTGCTAGATACCATTAAAGTGCAGAGGATACATGGGTGCCAATAAGCCCAAAATTTTGTCTTATCTTTCCTAGATTTTTTTTCGGGTTGGCATACAGAAGTCATTTCTTTTCCAAGCAGCCTGAGCCTATGGATTTGAAAGCTTTCAACATGATAAATTCTCTTACATGTAACATATAGAGTTAGGCAGATTTGAAGAATGTGAAAGTTGTTCTATTTGAGTTATTGTGTTATATCACCTACAGAAATATTTTATGGGTCATTATATTACAATATTAATATAGAAGATCTATGAAAAAGCAAGACCTGTCAATTGCTGGTATTTATGATAAACTTTAAAAAGGAAAACAAGAGGAATCATACCAATTTAAAGAGGAACACCTCATTTCCCAGCCTATGAAACAATAGTGATTTACATCTGTTATTATCTAAAGTCAAATGCCTACTAGAATCTTATGCTGATTGAGTGTCATCACTGAAGACAACATAGAAACAAATGCCCAGATCAAATCGTTAAGTGCTGTCAGAGACATTAAAGGTCTTCAACAGATCACTGTATATGAGCTAAGCACACATATATTTAAATCCACTTAAAGTACCATGGTGCCCGTCAACAGATCATTTTGAAATATGAAATATTTAGAGAAGATATGAGCATTTAAAAATGTGTTTTACACATTTGAAAAATCCTATTGAAATAACTGAATATTTCTTATGCAGTCCATAGATTAAAGAAATTAGTTAGAATTGGTTGGCTTGAAATGCACTAGAATAATTCAGGAGAATTGGGGCTTTTAGACCTGACATAAATCAATGAGCATACTTACTCAGGATTATCTACGGGCAGGAAACAATCAATGAGTTCGGTGAAATGCTTTCTGAAAGCACAGCACCTTTCTTAGTTTACAGCCTAATATTAGTTTCTTTGAAAAAGGAGATTTTTAGACAAAGCATTTTGGCCTCATTTTTTTTTTTTTTTTTGGTCTAGCTGAGAGGAGAGAAAATAGCTATTCCCAGGATAACTAGCAAATGCTTATTACATTTCTAGCCCCAAAATGTGTAAAGTGCAGAGAGGTTTCAATAAAACCCTTGTCAAATCTTTCTCTCCTTTTCTTTAAGTCTTTCCTTGTTGGTTGATTTTTAACTGAGAATTGATTTTAACTGACCTAGCTGTAGGGTTGGTCACTGAAGGTAGGTTACTGGGGCTAAAGGATTCCCACAGAGGTGAGGAGGACTTTTTACAATGACCCTTTGAGATAAAGCACTACAAATATCAGAATGAGCCCCATTTGACAAATCAGTGCTGACTAGGAGAATTTTCCTCTCCACATTTTATTTTCAACTGCCTTTCTTTTAAGCTTGCTGTGTGTGTGTGTATGTGTGTGTGTGTGCACGCGCACATGCACGTGTGTGTGTTTGTCTGTGATGATACCTTATTGGAAGAATTTGGTTTAATATATCATCAATCACTAGATATCCATGTAAAACTCAATGTTCACTAGCATCATCAACACCATTTGACATGTTATTTTAAAAATAGTCAATAGCAGTATTATGACTTCTACTATTCTTAGGTATTCCAGTTACATATTTGATTATAATTTTGGGACTCAGGTACTGGGGAAGGACTCAGCCAGGCAGTGTATGCCTGGTCTTCCTGACATCAGTTGGGGTGGTTGGGGCTGGAAAATCCACTTGCAGGGATGTTTCTTCACACACACACACACACACACACACACACACACACACACACACACACGCCTAGAGCCTTGCTTCCATGTGGACTTCCTCCCTCTATACATGCATCTTGTTCTGCAGGATCCTCCAAGTGACTAGAGTATCTTGAAGCATGGGATCTCAGGAAAGTCAGGTTTTGAATATGGTGGGTCACTTCCCCCCAGAGTTCTAAGAGACATGGCAGAAGCTCCAAGGATTATGACCTACCCTTAAAGGATGTGCAGTGTCATTTCTATCACATGCCATTGGCCAAAAGGAGTCACAGACCTAGTACAAATTTCATGGGAGGCAAAAGTAGGCTCAATATCTCTATGGGAAGTGTGGCCAAGAATTCATGACACTCTTATCCTACAACATTGATATTCAAACTTGCTCTTCTATAAAGTCTTCTAATTAGCTTCTTTGAAGTAGGTGCTTCCCAGAATGTAACTTTTCTATAGTAGAAATAGTATGTTCTTTAAAGTGGAAGTTAAGTCCTGTCTAAGAAAGAAACCCACAAGCCCCAATTGTCTTCATTTAGGCCAAGACTAAATAATCTTAACTAGGGCTTAATACCAAATCTAACTGCAGTTTCAACCTCCCCCAGAAGTATAGTTTTAGCTAGTTAGTCAGGAATGTTCTGGTCAATGTCAATGAAGTAATCAGCCACCAGGGTCCTCACCATTCTCCAAAAGAAGATGAGGTAATCTTCAAGATAAGACCTCCTGCTTTCCCCCTCAGGGAAAGCAACTTTGCCTGGAACAATCTTTTTCTCCGGCTAATAACTTTCTTGCTCCCACCCTTGTTCTTAGGAAAACCATCCATTTGGTACAACTCCTGGGAGTTCCCCTCTACCTGCTAGATGGAATGCTGAACCATTCATGAATTGTTTTATGAAGGCAGTTAGATTGTCAAATTTAATCAATTGTTTTTTTTTTTTTTAGCATCTGCTTCTCCATGCTTTCTACGTAACTTTCATTATTTAACATGTCTGAACCTCAGATTTTTCATGTAGAAATGTGGATGAAAACCTTCTTGAGAAAGAGAAGGAAATCAGAAAGTGTTCCCAATGTGTGTGATGTAGTGCCTGGCATTAAAAAAATTAAAAAAGGAAATTTCAGTTTTCTAGTCCTTCTCTTGTTTTTGTTTTGATTTTTTGTTTTGTTTTTATTTTTTTGTTTTCCTTCAGATGAGTGGTTTTCCCTGATAGAAAGGACAGCTACTGTTTGAAAACTCTTATTCCAATCCATCCTGAATGCAATCTGTCCTGAATGCAATTATTGAGGACATCTTTCTGAAGTATTTCTTTAAAATGTGACTCATGTTTAAAAATGTTTTGTGATGCTATATTGAAATCTAATAAAATGTAATCTGTCTGGACAGTCAAGACCCTCTATAGTCTATCTCCAACTTGTCTTTTATAGGCTTATATCCACTGCTATTTAGTATAAGCCAAGGACTATACACTGTACACTCAGTTCTCAATCAATAACCATCTTTCAAGCTCATGCTAAGTTCCTAAAACTACAGTAGATGCAAGACCTATAAACATGACTAAGACAGACCTTTACCTATGCTACATTTTTACATCTTTTGTTCTTAGCTGAAATTCTAGCTACCTCTTGAACCTAATGTGGTTACCACCTACATAACACTCATGAATAACTCTAAAACCTGAGTACCTCCTTACTTTCAACTATTCTGACTATCAACATCTCTGTGAATTCTTTTCTTACGCTTCTGTCTCCCATGTTACCATCTTTCCTTGTGGTAACTTTTACTACTATCACCCATGTTTCTACCTCGATTTTTTGATGATACAACTAAAAAATAACTTTGATCCTCTATTCTCCCAGTCAGAACTAGCCTTCCATTCACTTTATATTCAGTTTCTGCTCCAAGTAGAATTCTTTTACCTGGTTCATCTTCAAGGGAAAAATTCAGCTTCTCTATTCCCTTTATCTTATGACTACCTAGCAAATCTTTATATAAGTATTGTTTTGCCCTAGATGACCAAAACAAAAGCAATGTTTCCTTTCTCTGTAAACCACAAAAACTTTAGATCATTGCCTTATATATTAGTAATTTGCATGCATATCTCTTATAATTTACATTCAAATCTAGATTTTTTGTATATTTGAGTCCCTTGTAGTAAAAGGGATATTAATATGTCCAATTAGTATTTAGAAAGAAAATGAATAAACCATTTTTACCAGTATAAAATAAATAAGGTAAGCTAATCATCTTAACAGATTATTTTTATATAATATTTGATTTCTAGTATTTTCACTTAGATAGGCACTTATGGACAATCAAAAATGATTCTAATCAATTTATTTGACATAGGAAAAACTAGTAATAAATTAAAAACACTTAGTAATTAGAAGAGAAACTTACTTTTTCTTTCCATTGATTTTGGCTATAAAGGATTAGACTTTTTTTAAGATATATGAAAACATATTTTATAAAATATTAAAACTTTTTTCATTAATTTTAAACCGTTAATCTCCTTTTAGTAAAAAAAACTTTGTATTTTTGGTGAGTTAGTTTTTATCAACTTACTAAGTAACTTACCTCTGTTCTCAACATTTCATATTATCCTCAATTTCTATTACACTCAAGAATGCTTTCATGTTTAAGATTATCTCTATTGAACAGAAAATTTCTAAGCCATCTCACGCTCAGGAAATTTTCTATCTTGATTAAATAAAGGATTAAATATCCTTTCCTAAGTGGTATGTGGTGTGTGTGTGTGTGTGTGTGTGTGTGTGCGCGCGCGCTAACATTGAATATAATGTTAGGGTTAAGTGAATATTGTACCCTATGAGGGACAGAATGTATCTCTCAAGCATACTTCCATTTAAAAATTGTCATGGACAGGGAGAAAGATAATTCCTAGCAACTATGGTCAGTATATTTCAAGTATAGCTAGAGATAGTAATAATATTTTACTATGAAGGGCTCTATGCCTCTCCAGTCATACCATATAGGAGACTTTGTATTCTGCTTCACAGATTCTACCTTTACAGGTTTGTAACAACCTGAAAAGTTGGTGACTTGGAGAAGTAGGAAATTTTATTGTAGAATCATTGTCATAAATAAATAAATCCCCTCATCTGTTCTTTCAAAACAGACTATCATAACATACAATCAAGAGTTATCATTTAGCTCTTCCATTACATAACAATTTATTTATTTGTTCATTAAATATTTTTTGAAAGCATATTTTGTATATGGTACTATGTTAACTCTTGTGAGTATAGAAAAATGTCTCCATCTTCTAAAAAAGCTTATGGGTAGGTAGTAAAAAATTCTATGCCATTTAGTCTATATTTGTTCTGAATTATAAGATTTTAATGAGCTTATTTCTATAGCCATTCATTAACATATATTAATGATAATCCCTGTTTATGCTTGGTATTCTAGCATAAACATTTATAGTGCATTCTTTTATTTTCTGAAGTGTGCCAGTTTGGAGGTTAAATTATACAAGTGGCTCTCAGAGTGTAGCCTGGGATCCCTGGAAGTTTATCTAAGATTCATTCATGGGGTCAACAAAATCAAAATTATTTTCATAATATACTATAAAATTCTTTTACTTTTTCATTTTCATTTTATTAAAAATGGAGCTTTCCAGAGACTACACAATGTATGATATTGCAGCAAAATAAATGCAGAAACAGATCTGAGAATACAGCTATCTTTTTTAAGCCAAATATTAAAGAGATTACATGAACATAAAACAATGTTATTTCTCTCACTAATTGTTGTGTTTGGGAAGATACTTTTTTTTAAATTAAAGCTTATTATTTATGGTAACATGTCCTAGGTTTATTTTACTTGTATTATTTTTGACAGATATTTTCGTACTCAGTTGAAAAAATTTTTTAACATTTATTCATTTTTTAGAGACACAGAGAGACAGAGCTTGAGTGGGGGAGGGGGAGAGAGAAGGAGATACAGAATCCAAAGCAAGCTTCAGGCTCTAGGATGTCAGCTCAGAGCCCAATGTGGGGCTTGAACTCACGGACTGTGAGATCATGACCTGAGCTGAAGTTGGATGCTCAGCTGACTGAGCCCCCACTCTCAGTTTTAATGTGTCACATGCTATAAATATTCATAAATATAACCCACATAAACATAAGCCCTTTTGTTCTCTCAATAGCATTTAAGAGTGTAAAAGTGTCCCAAGACTGAAAAGTCTGAGAATTACATTACTATTATTTTTTCTTCCTGTACCATTTCAATTACCAGTTTGGGTTTACCACAATTTCTTTTAGAATCTTATAATTTCATTTCTCCAGATACAAACCAACTTTCTCTCATTTATTAATTCATGCATTCAAGGAATACTCTGCTGAAAGCTGAAGATACTGAAGTAAATTAATAAATAAATTTTGTTATATAGGAAATAATTTTTAATCAAGTAAATGTGTAATTCATCTGTGGCAAGCTACAAAAGAAAGCTACATGGGTTATGTCCACCCATAATATTCTGATTTTACCTTAGGAGGAAGGACAGGAAACCTTCACTTGAGCTGAAAGGATGCATAAGCATCTATAGGATGCTAAGTGCAAAGGGCATCACAGAGGGAGAAAATAGAATATACAAAGGTCCTATGGAAGGAGGAAGCATGAAGAAGCAGAATGGACAAGAAAGACCCAGAAGGTGAATCTGGCACCGGCATAGGTATAGTAGGGTGGATGGAACCAGGATATCAGATTCGAGTGAAGAGGATTGTTATGGAACAAACTATGAAAGGTTATGTACACATTTTAAGGAGGTTTTCCCTTAATCCTAAAAGCTGGAAAAAAAAAGTTAAATCAGGAAAGGGATCACCGAGGAGTCTTTTGGTTCCATGATATGGGAGTAAAATCGATGTAGCCTGTTTATGAGTAAGATATGGGGAAGAATGATAGGGCTATGAATAGACTTTAATTAGTTCATTTATTTAAGGGGCGCCTGGGTGGCTCAGTTGGTTAAGAGTCCAACTTCGGCTCAGGTCATGATCTCATGGTTCAGTGGTTCCAGCCTGCGTCAGGCTCTGTGCTGACAGACAGCTCAGAGACTGGAGCCTTTTTCAGATTCTGTGTCTCCCTCTCTCTCTCTGACCCTCCCCTGCTCATGCGGTCTCTCTTTCTCTCAGAAATAAGTAAAACATTAAAAAAAATTTTTTAATTTGTGCATTTTAGAAACATTTAAGAATTTAAGAAATTGCACTTAGAGATTTCTGGACTATGTAACTACCTGGATGGTGAAACATTTCACTTGAGAAGGGGGAAGCACTGATGATAAAGGCCTAGAACTTCCCTGGGCTGCCACACGTGGGCCTACAACTCTATAAGGAAGAATAAAAATGATGAATGGTAAATTTCAGGCTAACTGAGACTAACAGGCCAATAACATCACTCTCATTGAAAAGTGTTGTTTTATCCTCCTGAAATAGATTCATAAATCAAGCTCAATGGTTTTGACATCCATTGTTTTTAATAGTCTTGGATTTCCATTTTTCCCATTCCTTGTGGCCAAACATATCAAGGATCAGAAATTGTAAATTTTCTTTTTCAAATCAGTTTTTTACTTCCTTTATTTCCTTAGTCAACAAGAATGAGCTTTTAGAAAGTATTATGTTACTTGAGGATCTTTCATTGTATTTTTTCTAGTTTTGTATTTATGTAGACTTACAATAATTCCCCATCAAGCATCCCTGAAGAGTTGTATGATAATAGGGAAAGCCACGCCTCAGGCAAGGCCAACTGATTCATATCTCTGGAAAAAGATTCACTCAAATCTAGGAAGGCATTTGAATCAACCCTCAGGAAACTCCTCTGCACACTAAGGTTGGAGAAAACTGAAAGAACCTTTGAAGAATTGTTGGAATCTCAGTCTTGCGGATTATGGAGTCCTCAGTGAGATAGCTACTCATACTGGAAACTTGGAGATGAAGTTGCCTTTGGAAGCTTTCAGAATTCTTTTTTTTGTTATGATATTTCATTGGTTGAGTTGTGGTGCACAGATGTGAAAGCAGCAGCCACTCTACAGCTGATTGGATTTCTTGATTGAGAAGTTGATTATGATTGACTTTCATAGAATCCTTGGATTAGAACTTGCCCTTTCCTTGTTTATAAGAGAAACTTTTTACTTGATTGGCCTACCTGTTTAATATTATAATAGTAGTTTCCTTTTATTACTTTGTCACATGTGTACCAACCTGATATTGCACTTTTCTGCTTGAGGAGAAAATTTACCTGTTATCACCTAGAATGATTATTCTAGATTCATGTCTGACTAGTAATACTTGAGAAACTTAATTCATTTGTGTTAAGACATTTTCATTGATTGCATGTTGGTAGTTTTCAGAGTATATAAATCTTAGATTCTGGAGCATACATTGTTAGCATTTACCTTATCCCAAGTCTTTTTAACTGAATGTTTAATATTTGAGTCAAATATCTGTATCTTTTTGCCACACTTTGAGCTTTACCGTAAATCAACAAAAATACATTAAATGAAACTACATGGTATTGGAATGTAAAGCAATTCATATACTTATTGATTTGAAAATATGAAATGATGGGCCTTTTAAATTTAAATACATTATGAGTGATGTAAGTCTATTGCAAATTAGATTCCTTAAAATTAACTTACCTGTTTACTTGTTAAAATTGATTTATGTCTTAGTTCTTGATGAGGCCAGTACTGGAGAGATATAATATTGCTTGTCTTACAAATATTTCATAATTAGAACTCTTTAGTCATTCTGTCAAGAGTTACACACTGTCCCCTCTTATTCTGAGTAGTGTTTATGATACTTTAGGTGATTTTTTCCTCCTGAATGGTAGGAATTCTAATATCACAAAAGCAAAAGAGGCAAGTGACTTAGTGATATTAAGGGAAGTTTTTGAATCTACATTTTCTTTATTTAATTGGTAGTATAGTCTACCATATAGTCCCTTGATGTTATATAATAACACATAATTTAATAATATTCATTTTATAAATATCAGTTTGAAGCTATGTCGAGCTTTATGTCTTCAGTCTTCTAGCTATTCCTACAGATGTGTTGACTTAAAAAAAAAAACAATTACCATATTGAAAATTGCATCTGCCAATTCTGTTTCTAGCTGTAAATTGATGGAAGTAAGAGTGTTCCTAAAAGAAACACACACACGCACACCCACACACACATACACCACACACCAAAACAACAATTATTAGTTGGCTTTTCCTTTTCAGTAAATGAAGCAAAGCATTATTTTAAAGGGAAGATGGAAGTGACTGCAAAGACCATTTAGACTTGAACTCCTCTGCATGAAGGCCATCCACCTCAAGACTATCAATCACATATGACTACCAGCCAATCTTCACAGGCTGTAATTTCTCTAGCACAAGATAAGGCAATGTAGCCATCCCAGCTTTGATGAAACTTTTATGAAGGAAAATTTATACTAGTTGTACCTGATGCTCAGTTGGGAGCTGATTGAATGATTTATATTTTGCCCGATCAGAAAGCCAGGCAGATTAAAAATTGTGGCAATCCCTTTGCAGAGTGCACATTGTTGTCTTCAGGTCATTGCTGAGAGAGATTGTGAATGTGGTTCAGGGACAGCTCAGCACTTTGTACTTTCTGGAGGCAAGTCATTACTTAAGTGGTTGGATGTATATTTCTAAGAGCAATGCTTTGAAAACTTACTTTCCCCTGCAATTACAGGCCTGCCAAGTAAGATATTAATTTGGAATTGGGAGTTCTAATAAACAGGGCATACACTGAATTTACTTACATATCTTCCAGAAGTCTTTCAATTTGAAGACACCCATAGCTTAAAATTAGGATTTTAAGGATGCCAGTAATTTGCTGGTAAACTGGAGAAGAACTGAAACACATCAGCAGAACAAATCTGCCCAAATGAAGGCAAAACTAAGAGAGTCTGGTTAGGCAGGAACAATCTGCTAAGTATTATGTGCCAGGAAGGCAATGACTGAGTCTAGAAAAGCAGAAAGGCCTGAACAATTTTTTCAGGTATTGCCTATTTCTTATTCTGATACATTTCTTTATTCATCAACTGTGCTTAAATAAGTCATTTAAATGAATATAAGTAACTATGAATCTGTATTGGGCATTCATCTTATACAAAATTCAATAACCTTGGAGATTTAAGGAAATAAATTACAATAGGCCTTAGAGTTGCTGCTTAGCAGTGTCAGGAGGGTGCTTTTACTAGAGACAAATTTGGGAAACTGACATTAAAAGGAACAGAACAAAAAAGTAGTTTACCCATAGTTCATCCCTTTCTTCAATCATGGTGCTGCCACTGTTTCTTGTTTTTTGCATGCATTTCTTTTTTTTTCTTTCTTTTTTTTTTTTTCAAATAGTTTATTGTCAAATTAGTTTCCATATAACACTCAGTGCTCATCCCCACAAGTGCCCTCCTCCATGCCCATCCCTCCTCCCCCCACATCCATCTTGCATGTATTTCTAATTCTATCCTTGGCTCTTTGCATGATGATGATGATGATGATGATGATGACATTTCTACCTAACTAGATGATTTGTTTTACTCATTTCTATTCCCAGTGTTTACAACACTGTCTGGAATGAAGTAGGTTCTCCATAAACATTTGCCGTGAGATGGGACAAATGAATAAATTAAACAAGTAAGTCATCAAAGGTCCTGGTAATCAAAGGTCATAGATTTTCTAGGGGATTGAAGTTTAAGCAGAGAAAACAACTATATTTTGAATGAAGTAAGATAGGAATTCATAAAAATAGGCATATTACTTGTTGGAGCTACTATAATAAGATACTATAGATTGGGTGACTTATAGACAGCAGACATTTTATTTCTCACAGTTTGGAAAGCTGGGAAATCCAAGATCAAAGTGTCGGAAGATTTGGTGTCTGGTGAGAGCCTACTTCTTGATTCACAAACAGTTTTTTTTTTTTGCCTCACTGTATATTCACATGACAGTAGGGGCAAGGGAACCCTCTAAGGTCTTTTATAAAAGCAGTAATCCCACTCATGAGGGTATCACTTTCGTAGTCTAAGCACCTCCCAAAGTCCCCACTTCCAAACACCTTTCCCTTGGAGATTGGTTTTCACATATGAATTTTAAATAACACAGACATTCAGTCTATAGCAACTGGTGAAAGACCTCACAGTATATCACCTATCAGGATGTCATATAGGTGTACTTTTCAAATTGGTTCATTTGAGCACTTAAGGATATATAGTAGTGTAGATGGATTTATTTGACATACCAGGGGAATTTGATGATACTTCCCAAACCATTAATTTTACTCAATAGTCAGTGTTAAAATATACTTGAAGTTGAGCACACGTGTTAAACAGACCAAAATGAAAAAAAAATCACTTTTAAGATAAAATGAAAATTTAATTAAATTTCTTACTTACAATTGTCTCTTTGGGTTGTTCTACTACACCTCTTGTGAGCAGAAGCTCATTCTTCTCAAACATTAGGTATATTTCATCCATCAAATATTAATATATGTGACAACTACAATGAAAATATTGGCAAATCCTACTGTACTATGATTCTGATACAGACTTAAGGTCCTAGTAGCCTTTTGTATCCTCTGTAGATTGAGGTATGGGGTTAGTTAATGCTATCAAGTGACTGGTTTGTGAGTAATGAAAAGTGTTTTTGGAAATTAAAGGCAGAGTCTGATAATCCCCTGTTCTTTCTCTCATGCATTTTAGAAAGTTTGGGGGCTTAATTTAATGTGTAATTTTGTTTATTGGCTGGTTTTCCTCAATTCCCTTGGACTACTTGAAGAATTTTTAGGTTTTGTTTGTCAACCAATAAACACCTCATCTCTCCTTACTCTGTTCTATGCTCTAGTAAAGGTTAAATTATTAATGGTGGTCTGGTAATTATACTAGATAATATCTGAAGAATTTACCTCTGGTGGTCATTCATAGAGCTCTGCTCTGCTATACCTCAATTACCCCTGAGAGAAGAAAGTGAAGAAAAGATTAATTATATTTTTAGGAGTAATTATTCTTCAGAATTACTTGTAGAACTGAGCAGGAACAGATTCAGTGATTTCGAAGAATGCTCTCTTTTGGCATAGGACAACTGAGAAGAAACTCTGATACTTGTGTTCACTTATAATATAGACCTTATATATGTCTGAATGGAGGAGTATATATATGTTTATACATTTAGGGTTGGCAGAAACCTATTTGTTTCAAAAAAGGGAGAAAAAAAATGGGCTATCATGGTACAGGTTTCTGGCTCAGTATGGCATGTCAACTATAAGAGTGCTGTAAAAGCTAAAAGAGATTTGGAGCATCTGGAAATGGGAAGATAGGAGAGCTGCATGGATTCCTGAAATGTGGTACCAGTTACATTATATACTGGGTTTTTTTTTTTATGGGCATCATCAACATATTTAGACATAAATTGAAATGGTGTAAATGTTATGCAAGAGTCCTAGAGGATGCCATACTGAACCGACAGATGGATAACATGTATTTAAGAGGCTCAAAGAAGTGACTTCTAAAATATTACATTTGAAAACTTTTTAGAGTTTTTACATTTGTCATACCAATACTTTTTTTGTAAATTTATATTTCTTTTGGAAATAAGTGTCATGAGCAATATGATATTAATAAAAGTTATCTTTAATTCTTATTTTCCTATATATAGTAGAGGTATAGAGGCATAATCAGGAAAAGTTGGGAAAAGAATTCAGATGGATTATAATATATATATATATGTGTGTACACACATATGTTTTTAAGGTATCCATCTATTATTTTAACTGAAAATAGATTTAACAAAAGGGATATAGTGTCCAGATATACAGTAGGATAAGTTGACTCTGACATTTTCTATATTAGAAAGTTATTCATTGTCAGTTAAATCATGTCTTTCCTCCTTTTTCCTTCCTCAGTCCCTCTGGAAGTCTGTGAGTTAATGCAACATAAATGGTACATGCTATTCATGATTTGAATGATGAACATGGTCAGAGAGGCATGTTTGGATAGCATAGTAGAGAATGCTCCAAATGATAATATTCATGCATCAATTTTCAAAGAACTGTTGAAGGTAGCATGTAAACACTTCTCATACAGGGGTACCTGGCTGGCTCAATTGCCCAGGTAGTAAGTTTGATCCCCACATTGGGTGTAGAGATTACTTAAAAATAAAATCTTTAACATATTAAACATGGACATGATAAGAATAATAAAGTAAATAAATAATAAACAATTAAACACTTCTCATACAACTTTAAAACCTTAAGAATTGGATTTTTTCCCATTATTTAGAAGTTACTGAACCAATTAATATCATTTATAACAGCTTATAATAAATAAGGGTACTCTAGAGACAACTTTTACACATTGAAAATTTTTCATTCAATGTTGTAAAACACAGTCCTAAGTAAGAACAGAAAGAGTCCTGTTAAATATATAAGTTTTGACTGTGAATTTATGAAGTTTGTGATTAACAACTTTCCTGCTTTGTTACATTGGAAATGTTTATGACAAAACTTCCAATCAGCTCTGTTGAGGCTATTATATGGCATCTTGTCTGTGTTTGTCTCTTTTGATTATTTAGTTTAATTTTTAGTTCAATTTGTTATGCATATACACCACTGTAATGAAAACTGACATAATGGGTTTATTCAAAATTAAATGATTCAGGAACTTAATATAACCATGTAGGAAAATAAACGTCTAAATGATGCAGCAGAGAAAAGCAGACAAATTACTTATGACTTAATTTATTTTGAAAAAAAAATGATGCAGCATCTTGGGAAGAAGTAATTCTTTCTTCTATATTTGCACAGTTTTTTTTTAAATGACTATAGCTCTGGCTTTCTTACTAATCTTATTCTTCCCATCTTTCATCCTCTTCGTATCTTCCTAGCTCTCTTTATCTTTTGTTCCTTCTCTTGTAAAAAATATTAAGTTTGTGTAACATGAAATGATAAGTCAAACATGAATCAAACTTGTGATTCAGTATGATCACCTATGTAAATTTAAATTTGTAAATTGGCCATCTCGTGAGTCCATGAAAATGACACAGTCAGTGACCCCTCTTAAACCACTTTTGGTTTAGGCATCTAAATGCACAAATAGTAGAGTGACTCAAGAGTAATAATGTAACCAAACCAATGTTAGTTCACTCCTTGGTGAGTCACAGATATACAAGGTGGGCTTGATACACAAAGTGAACTTTATTTGCAGCAAATAAGGAGATCATGAAGAATAACTTCCAAAGTCATGACTTCTTGAGCAAAAGTGAATGGATTCCCTTTATTAACGTTTGGGATGAATATTTAGGTAGGGAAGCCTTGTCATTGTATATAGAGGTGGACATAAGGCTGCCCATGTGCCTTAGGGAAACATGCCTATACGTACATTGCATATTATGTAAATGAGGCTGTGCTCCCCCTTGGGGGGAGACTTTAGTCTTATAATGAGGGAAAAATAATTGTCAGTCATTCTAGAGATCAGTCAATGGTCCATCTGCACAGGCACGTGTCAAGTGTTAAGCTTAAATGGGTCTGGGTCAGCTGGAGGTCTTGTCAGGGCAGTCGCTATCACTTGAGGGGTGGTTTTGTTTTCCATTTGCCTCAGTTAAGAGATAAGCTGGAAAGAAGAGCTTAACAAAAAATGTGGGAGAGAGGTCAGTGAGTACAAGCAGGTGGGCAGTTAAGTTCAGGTCTTGGGGTCTAGCTGGTGACAGTAGAGGAGGGTATATAAGAACATGTCCCGAGTGGTATATAGGAGTATGTGGGAGATCCATCCAAGACTTGCTCCCTGAAGTATTCCTCGTGAGACTGGTTTGGTGACATGGTTGAGGGAGGTGGTTACTGCCAGTCATAGAAGCCATTTCTTCAAGTTTTAAGGAAGATAGTCACAACTAGTATTTTTTCTTCTTTTATACATAAGGAGAAGAAAGGGGGGAAAAGGAAGGAAGGGGGATGGAAGGAAGGAAGGAAGGAAGGAAAGAAGGAAGGGAAGGAAGGAAGGAAGGAAAGAAGGAAGGAAAGGAAGGAAGGAAGGAAGGAAGGAAAGAAGGAAAGAAGGAAAGAAGGAATGAAGGAAGGAAAGAAGGAAGGAAGGAAGGAGAAGGAAGAAGGGAGGAGAGAAAAGAAAGATCTAGGTCCATTTCTTAGGTAGAGCTTCCCCCTAATCTATGAAATTCACATGAAGGATTTATATTCAATTCAGAATTCAATCCAGTAAGCTTTAGTGAGTACCTACCATGTATTAGAGGCTGGCCTCAGAGCAAACTTACTGTTAAGAGCCAGATGGTAAATGTTTTGCCTTCGTGGGATATATGGTATCCATTTCAACTAGTCAGTTAGGCATTTGTAGTGCAAAAATAGTCATAAACTAATGAGCATGTGTGTTCAAATAAAACTTTTTTTTTTTTTTTTTTTACAAAAACAGGTGTGGGCAGGATTTGTCCTATAGGACACAGTTTGCCTACCCCTGATTATTCTAAGTGATACAAATTTGAATAACTATAATGCCCCTAGATAAAACATACTGCATTACTTACATTCAAATTGTATCTCAATTATGGGTTTTGGATTTTGTTTTGTTTGGGGGAATATAGATTAGGTTTTTATTATATGATGTCTAATGAATTTTATGACGAGGGGCTACTATAAATTCTGCCTTGGTCTAGTCACTCATTTGTTATATGAATATGTGGGTTCTTTATACACAAGGAATAGTACCAGCTAGGAGGCAGGTGTATCATTAGTTACTCCAGGGCAGAGCTCTATGAAACTGAATTTGATGCACATGTCACAGCCCAAAGGAATATGAGTGACTCTGCACCCTCTTACATCCAAGTCTGTTTATCTTCTCAGAGACCATAGGATAAATGAGAATGAAAGATAACACTCAGGTTTAGGCAGTTCCAGTTCTATGAAAATGTCTGCTAGTAAAGGTGGACCAGAGTTTAACATCATCAACCAGAGAAGTGTTCTCCCTCTTGGCAAGAACAAACAAGACTGGGAGAAGAAAGACTGACTTTCTTGGTGCAGAAGTGGTAGCAAATTCTATCTTCTCTTCAAAAGCCTACAATTTATTTCTTTAGCTTTAACATTTATTTTCTCATCCCCAGTTTTGAAGGCTAAAGTCCAAGATCAAGGTGCCAGCAGGTCTGGTTTCCTCTGAAAGCTCTTCCTGGCTTGCAGATGGCTGCCCTCTTCCTGTCTTTTCACATGGTCAGCCCTCAGGGCACACACATTCCCCTGTTGTCAAATATATTGGAATAGGGCCCTACCAAACAGGCCTCATTTTAACTGAATTACCTCTGTAAAGACCATATCTCGAAATACAGTCACATTCTGAGGTTCTAGGATTTGGGACTTGAGCATACAAATTTTGAGGGGACGCAATTCAGCTCATGACGCTTCGAATGGGTAACATGACTCCTGATGACAGAGATCTGAAGTTCTGAAGTTCTAGCCATATGGTCTCTCTCTTGTTTTTTTGTTTGCTCCAGACTTTTTGAGGCATTACTGAAGTATAAATGATAAATAAAATTACATATACTTGAGATGTGCAATGAGTTTCTGTTCTAAAGAGAAAACTTAAGTCCTGAAAATTGACTACCAAAAATGTTTACCAGGATTTAATGGGACCTTATCCATGTTACTACAAATATAAAATGTTGAAGCCTGTATGGGTGTGACTATGTGGTACACACGGCAATATTATAAATTTGAATGCTGTGTCCTCCAGAAGACCAACAGAAGTAAATGGTTTCACCCAGAAAATGTCTGACTTCCAAAGGTGATTGAGAGAAGGTGCCTTTGCAGAAGAAAGGTAATGTTGTTAGATGTGATTGTAAGATACAGTTCCTGAAGTTCATGCAACTGACTAGCCATATTAATAATAACCAAAAGAAAGGGCGCAGCATTGATCGCTGAACTAATTGGACATGGCTTGGAAACTGACAGTGCCAGCCTAGTTCCTCTCAGAGAAAAAGACCAAGCACTAGCATAATAGGTTTACTATTCCCTTTGGGTTGTTATAAGCAGAATCAATATGTACTAATGACTGCAGCAATAAATTTGGTCATACTTCATGGGGTAACATTCTGCACTTACCCAGTTGTTGGTTTGACATAGAGTAATAGAGTTTACCCTTTTTAAGTTGTAAATTACTATGAAAATGCTGAGTCTCACAGTAAAATGCATTTGGGATGTTTTTAAGCTTAGGAAATACTGGTAATACTTCCACTAAGCATACTATTAAAATAAATAAATAGTATTTATTGCCTGGTTCCCAGCTGCAGCTGGATGAAAAGCAGTGGGAAAGGAGAAATAAGACATACATATTTATCAAATACACAAGGCTCATGTTTACTTAATTCACTTCTGTAAAGTTGCTTACACCAGAGAACAAAAAGAGAGCTTTCTTTTTATTTCTGAGGTTTATTTCAATGAAGATGACATGGGAAGATGGCACTGATAGAATAGTTATGTTAATTAAAAAACTAATTGTTATAAAATATTATCCATGACTTTTGCCCATGATTAATTTACTACTATTTTGTTATGCTCTTTGGTTTAAGCTTCATTAAGATTTCTAGATAATGTTTTGGTCTCTAAAGTTAAGTGAAGAATTAGTATCTCAGAATAAAGTAACATACCCACACATACGCATATACCTAGATATGTATATGCATATGTCTCTCTAAATAAAATTAGTTTTACATATATTGTATATATAAAATGGTACATTATATGTGTGTGTGCACACCATGAAGTAATTTTCAGCCTACATTTTGTTACAATTAAAAGTTATCTCTCACACACATTGTATTGAAGAAACATGTGTTATCTTTAGTAAATAGAGGCACTAATTTTGCATGGATTTAATATACTACAAAAATGATCACTCGATCCTACACATGTAATTGTGGGATGATGTGTGTTGTATATAGACAAACTAATCTGTTAGCTTTTTATAACTTCTTGAAAAGTTTTAAATCCTTTACTTGCCTTGAATGCATGCATAATATGGGTAGCAAAGCAAAGAAAGTTTGCATAGGAAATAGGAAATAGTAAAGAGAAGTCCATTTAGAAATAAAAGTGGATTTCGCTCTTCTCCATCTCATCTTCCCCCTGAGTAATTTTCATTGCACTTACTCTTTTTCTCACAAAATTGAAATGTGACCACATTCTTTCCTAGTGCTACCTGATGGACATATGTCTTCTTAAAATAATCTTGTGAGCTTCTTCAAAGCCCAGAAAATGTCCTATTTTTTTTTTTAAAGTCTCAGATAACTGGCACAGGGTTAGGCTATAAGAATATTTGACAAATACTTGTTGAATTCAAAATTATAGAACACATAAACAAATTATTTGGGCCTGCCCTTAGGCAAACTAGAAGAGTGGAAGAGAATTCAGAAGTCAGTTAAAAATGAACATGAATGGGATATATATATTTGGCTTTCCCTAATAATAAAATTTCTTTCAAATTTTTGAGATATATATTTATTTTACATAATGGGTTAATGTTTTACTTAACATATTATACTTAATTATGTCTTGTTGATAACAAAAAGAATATCACAATCAATATCACAGTTATATAAGAATGCTGTGGGATAAAAAAAAAAAAAAAAACCTGAATGGTTTCTGCCCCCTGATGAACCTATTTTGAAACTTGTTCCAAATGGCTCTTTTGAAAATGAAGTCATTCTCATGAAATTCTATCCAAGCTATATGTTTTTATTAGGCACTAGAATGTCTATTGATACCCTAAGCATCTGGTTATCTTGAGATATGGCTTAACTGAGCAGAACAAGTATTTTTTTCTATACAATCCACTGATTATCTAGAAAAGAATTATTTCATCATTCTGGTCACTGTGCATTCTAAATGAGGTATTGCATTCAAGTGTTGATACTTCCTCATTAATATGGAGTCATTGGAGACTGAAATTGCAGGTGGAGTGGTGTCTGTATGTGGCATCACATGTTGACAGATAGTCTCCCTGTAATGCGAGAGTGGAGAGAAGACAATGTGCTGCCAATTGAACTGGAAATGCACATACTGAATCATTAATGGTTTTAGAGTGTAAAGCATCTGATCTGCTTCATTTTAGGAAATGTATGCTTTTATAGGTATCAGACTCTCATGTTTGCTCTATGAAACATTTCAGTAAACTCTGTATCTCATCTAACATAAAAACTGTTTTGTTGATTTTTTTAGATTTAAAATTAGAAGCATTCCGAACTAGTAACTTAAATATCTGAGTACATTAGTTAAACATGTTCCCAATCCTCTCAGACCTTGATGTATGGAAGAGATCTAAAATCTTTCACATAGATTGTGTGTCCTACCTGTAAGCAACTTAGTATATATTTAGTAACAAGGGATTGAACACAGCAATCTCCATTAATATTCAGAATTAAGATCTCGTTTCTAATTATTTCAAGTTATTGGGGGAAATTTGCTCATGGGTTATTTGAAGACCGCAGGATCTCTGCTAAGACTTGATGAATAACGGACACTAGATATGCTACAAGAAAGTAGTGATACTTAATGTCTGTAGTCATTTTTCCTACTTTAGTTGTGTGTATACTTTACTCACAACTTAGAATATAATATACTCCATAACATACTTCATTTACCCTAACTCCATTTCAGAATACCTAACACAGTGCCATAGATAGAATATTGACATTAGAGTCAGCATATCTGTATTTGAATTCTGGGTTTATCACTTTATGGTTGTACAAACTTGAGAAACTTATTTAACTTCTCTTAGTCAGTGCTATCATTCCTAAATCTAAGATAATAACACATATTTCAAAAACTTATAAAAAAAAGTACAGAGTCTACAGGCAAGAGTATCAGCATTGTAACTATAATATGCAGCACAAATTAAAGATACCAGTATTATTATTGACAAATAGAAGACAGTAACTACCTGATAAATTATATGTGGCTCTCAGGGGTCAGCAGAGTTCTGCAGATAGTAAGTCTGCTGACTTAGCCATTTTCAACAGTGAGGCTAAAATATGTAATGTCACTGCAACTTGATTATAGTGTTATATGGGCCCTACTTATTTGACACAGTAGTAAATGGCATTTCTATTTAATCTGGGGGAGACTGTCAGAGAACAAAGCTAGTTCTATGCCTACAGCAACCCCTGACGATGAATTAATGGTATATCTATAGTACTAGCATGCAGTCTATTTAAATCGGATGGATGGCTGCTTTTCCTGCAACCCATCCACAGCAGTCTATAAAGGAATGTAATTCAGCTGAATAACATAAATCTTGCTCTCCTGAGATCCTTTGTTCAAGTCAGTTGGTTTTTCTGCTTGAGGCTGGCTGTTAGACAACTCAATCTATCACTCATGTTTATTCATATCTTAATGCTATCTATATGCTTACTTTAAAATCTCAAAGTAAAAATGGGTCCTTGGTATCATAATTTCTGTTGTAAGAGAAATAATTTATTTTACCTCAGTCATTTCTACCATGATGTGCAATTTATAAAGGCTTCTAGAAAAGCCTTGCAAGGATTATGGGGTTGTCATGGCAGCACCACTCAATTAAGACCATACACATTTTTGGCTTGTTTGTACATTTTTAAACAAACATCCAATTTCCTAACAACACAGAACAAAACTTCCTATCTGCACCATGCAAAGACTCCATTGGTATACTTCTTCCAAGCTGGATTTCTTATAACTCTCTACATGGAATAAGAAGTTACAGAGAAGCTTAGTTATGGTATATTAAAAAATCTACCTATTTCCTTCTTAGATTATGACTTTCCATATCCTGAGTATACATCCATAAAACAAGATAGCTTAGGAAGTTTGCATAAAGGTACCAAAGTATGGCAGAATAACTCAATTTCCTATTTTAGATAAGGTGCTTACTAGGTGCGAGCCATATTCAAGTCACCCAATATTTGTTTCTCACTTTCTTCATCAATAGCTAATGGGTGGTAGAGCTTAGATGAACTAAGCAATGTGCTATGAACTAGTACATAGTAGGTCAAGTAGAGTAATAAAATTTATTTTTATAAACATAGCCTATGGACATCACCACATGAGAAAGTTTAGAGTGACTTTGAGTGTCAGAGAGAAGGCAATTGTTTTAGGAGGAAATTACATTAGAGGCAGTTAATAGAAACAAAATATATAATTATATAAAAGAGAACTTGTTCTAAAGAATTATTTTACATAATATAAGAATCTTGCTATGAAGTTTAACATGTAAGTTTGCACCTTAATTTGATAATCTAAAAAATGGCTATATTTAGCATCAGAAATATCTACATGTGCTGTTTCTCTAAATTAAGTCCACTAGATCATCACCAGACTTTTGGGGGCTCTTTATGGATACTCATGAATAAACTGGGTGAACCTTAAATTAAAATACTTTTCTTCATATATACAATTACTTTACAGTTTTATTTATGTCTGAAAACTACCTCTGTCATCTTTTGGCTTTCTAAAAGGAGAGTACATTGGCTCAAATGGAAAGACACTAAAAGCCAAAGAGTAATGCAAATATATGAATATACTCCATTTATTCAACAGAGAACAAACAGAAGATATGATTATCAACCAACAAACTAGAAAGCTGCAGACATTCTGAAAATTGTTTCTAGCGATAGTGGGACTATCTCTAAAAGGCACTTAAGAATCACTAAGTGATTTTTTAGTTAACTTAAATCTCTTACCGAGGTGGGGGTTATGCGACTCACCTACCAGTTTACTACTTTGCTAATTATTCCAAACTTATCAACATCCCTCAAATCCAATCATTACTAAACCACAGAGAGTAGAATTAATTCCTATTAAATATGTACTGAAAAGTATCACCCATTGACCATTTTGCCCACCATCCTTTCAGCTTCTCAGCTTTTCTGGTGTTTATATTTGTCTGGCTTAGCAAAGACAAGTAAATTGAAACCATTGGAAAAGATTTATCAGAAAGCACTCTAAGGAAATAGACTAGTTGACTTGGATCTTAATGCAAGAAGCACAAAATAACAGAACTGTCCTTTAATTGTCCAGGACAAAATGATGAATTATGATGACAGAATTCACTAGAATGGTTCTTATTCTCTAACCCATCTCCTGGAATATGCTACTTTAGATGAGCTTGCAGCACCAGTCATGTATCATATTAATGCCTTTGCATTTCCAATGATTGTGTTGGCCAGACATGAGTTTCAAAACCAATTTTGTATTCACTCATTTCAATAGGAAATAATTTTAGTAACTGAAAGATTCAGGAGTAACAGGAATTAACTGGCATCTCTCTCTCTCTCTTTAATATTGAATGATGTGAGGAAAGAAAGTTGGGATAGAAAAAAAATAAACACAGATCAAGAGTTGCTCTTTATTCAGTGACCTGTTAGTGATTTGTATGTTGCAAAAGTAAAGTTTTATAATTACTCAAAAAATTAAATTGCAAGAGATAATTCGATCAATGAAAGTCAATTTACCTCATTCCTTTACATATCAAATCATATAACAATGGTGAATGTAGTGGTATGACAGTATAGGGTTCCAACAAATAAAAACCAAACAAAGTGAAGATCTATGAATATTTGGACTCCTAAAAGACTGAGTTCACAAGTAAAACTGCCACAGCAAAAATCTAAAGAGAAAGGTACATACAAGGAGATAATGTACCTGAAATCTGTTTAGGTAGAACAAAGGCCACTATAAACCATGGAGGTAATACAAATTCACTGGTAATTTTAGTAAATTGCTTCTTGAGACTGAGCATGAACACTCAGACTTAAAAACTCCTGGGTGGGGGAGTGGGCGCCTGGGTGGCTTAGTCGGTTAAGCATCTGACTTTCGCTTAGGTCATGATCTCGTGGTTCATGGGCTCGAGCCCCGCGTCGGGCTCTGCGCTGACTGTCATCTCGGAGCCTGGAGCCTGTCAGTCTGTGACTCCCTCTCTCTCTGACCCTCCCCTGCTCACGCTGTCTCTCTCTCTCTCCTAGAAATAAGTAAAACATTAAAAAAAATTAAAAAAAAAAAAAAAACAACTCCTGGGGGTAAAATCATGGGGCTCTCAAATTTTCTTAGACTTTCTCTCAAGGAACCCCACCATGTTCTCATATGGAAGATCCAAGAAAAATGCTCTCAAAACCCTGCAGAGGGAAAGGAACAATAGCCAATGTGTAACTCTTCCAGATTCTTTTCTGTAACAAAGGCTTCCTCTCCAGAGAGAGGAATCTTCCCATAGTGCAATGCTGAAACATTATTCTACCTGATTTCCTCTAATCTTCCTATCATACCTAAGGAGTCAGGAGAAACAAAAATAGTCAACAGGAGGTAGGGAAAGGAGTAAATGGTAAGAAAAGAAAACAAAGACAAAAAAAAAATTCTACTCCTGGAAAAGATACAGAAACACTTGTGAAGTGTGAAACACCCGCAAGACACAAGCACTTACAAGACTGAAACTTAATCAGAAGATTATGGAATGTCTGTTCTCCTCCATATCCTATCATCATAGCAATAAACCTTCCGTATTATAAAAGTGGATTACAGCTAAAGTAGCCTCAAGACATGGACTCTCCCTGAAGAACAGGACAAAGGGAAGCCCCAAAGCCATGAGGAAAGACAAATCAAGGACATTAGAAAATTTTGAAACCTCTGGAACTTACAACTACAACAAACACTAAACACAGCCCAGCTTGTAGATTAACATAAATCCTTTCACTAAAGGCCTACTTACTTCAGTATTTTACCTTATGCACCATGTGTTATTTTCAACAAAAATAACAAATCCTAGAGCAAGGAAAGGCTCAGTCTGAAGAGACAAACCAAGCATCAGAACGAAACTCAGTTATGACACAGGTTGGAATTATCAAATAAGGAATGTAAAATAACTATGGCTAATACATTTAATGTTCTAGAGTTGCAGGATTTTTTTACCACAATACCTGGGATTCATTGTCTCGCTGCTTTGAAGCATGAAGAGGTGGACACAAAATGAGCAGCAGGCAAAAGTTTATTAGAGTATACAATCAGAAAGTAAGAATGATAGTAAAGCTCTCTTTACAGAAGGGAGCATTCAAAGGTGAATGCCTGAGGACTATAGGCAAAGGTCCTTGTTTTATAAATTTATGGTCACCACCCCGAATCCCTTCCCCCTTGTTCCTTCTCAGGTCCCACCCTTATTGGCTTGACAACTCTAGGTACTGGGTTGTCTGTTCCTGATTGGATCATTTCCATTGTATGAGGGGTGCTCTATGGCCATACCCTTCCTTGTGGGTCATAAGCTTTATAGTCTACTTATTTTTAGTTAGGTCTTTAGTCAAATTCCTAAGGGAAACTTGAAGGAGAATAAGTGGTGTCTATTACATTCTTAAGAGGAATCTTATGCCTTAGGGGGTTTCCTGTGGTCAGAGGCTCCCAGCATTGTTCCAAAATATGTGTTTTTTCCCCACCCAGAGACTTCAGGTCCTAATCTTTCCCTCTCTGCCTTCTTTATCCTATTTTTTCTTGTCATACTAGTGAAAAGAAATAGAAAGCATGCAAGACCAAAAGGAAAGGTCATCAAATAAATGGAAACTATAAAAAAGAATCCAAAGGCTATGCTAGACATGAAAACCACAATAACAAAAATAAAGCATGCCTTCAATGAATTCATCTGTAGACTCCACATAGCCAATGAAAGAATGGAAGATAGATCAATGGAAACTTTCCAGACTAAAAGGTAAAGAAAAAAGATAAATTAAAAAAAAAAAACATAGAAATTCAAACTATGTAGCATATTCATAACTGGAAAATCAGGGGAAGAGAGAATGGGGCATTGAAAACATTTGAGGAAATAGTCTGAAAACATTCAAAGAATATTTATAGACACTGAAACGTAGATTCAGGATGCTGAGAGAACTCAAAAAAGAAGGAGGAGGAAGAAGAGGAGGAGGAGAAGGAAGAGGAGGAAAAAAAAAAGAAGGAGGAGAAAAAGGAGAAAGAGAAAGAAGGAGAAGAAAGAAGGAAGAGGAGGTGGTGGTGGAGGAGAAGTAGAAAGAAGAAGAAGAAGAAGAAGAGGAAGAGGGAGGAGGAGGAGGAGGAGGAGGAGGAGGAGGAAGACAACATTAAACACCAAGAAAACAAAACAATTTAAAGTAAAAAAACCCACCTAGTCATATATATTCAAGCTACATAAAATCAAACATAAAGAGAAAATCTGAAAGAAAATCTGAGGGGGAAAACATCTTACCTACAGAGCAACAAGGATGAGAATCTTGAGTTTCATCATAAACCTGGCAAGCAGGAAGAGTGGAATGAGTGACATAGGAGAGTAACCAATGCCAATAAAAGTAAACTCAAGACTTATTTGATGAAAAAGTCAAGTTGCATTTAATGTTTTTTTAACTTCTTTCCAGAAAATTGATATAATACTATAATACAATAGTAATAGAAAACTAAACATTTAAGTGTTTATGACCTGAAAAGTGACAAGAAAATATTGATTCACTTTCTTGACATCAAATAAAGTGAATATTTTTTCACTAGCACATTATATTTATAAAATATTTTTATTTAATTTTATTAATCTGGAGACTATTTATTAGGAAATATGAAATATTTAGCCTTGTTAGTCTTTATCCTCTTGTTTGATGCCATAATACCCAAACCTGAGTATGAATGTGTTATGACTGGAAATAATAAAAGAATGAGCACATTTTCATGTAAATTAGGCCATTTATAAAGCTTTCATGTACAACATTTCATCAACACTTCTCAACAACTCCACAATGCAGCCATTATTATAGTCTTCCTTTCTAAATTAAGAAACATAGAGAATTTAAGTTACTTACTCAAAATCACAAACATAATGGAGGAATGGAGTTAGAATTCACATTTAAATTTTGCCCAAAGAGTTGCTTAAGAAAGAAGTCCTGAGTTCAAGGCTCTATAAAGAATACTTATATGAAGTAAAGGTTAATTGAAACAATTTTATCAAGACTTTTCACGTGTGCTAAGTTGAAAAATATGCATCTCAGAACCATAGCATCAACAGTTGAGTCTCTAAGCTTGGAATGGCTTGCTTGGTAAAGAAATTTTTGTGTACACAGCTGGATATCTCCTTGTCATCTGCTTTTCATAGAAAGCACTTCTCAGGAGATGGAAATGAGATATCACCTGTGAAATGCCCCTTTGCAAAATATGAATTTCAGCAGTTACTGTCAGAGTGGAACTTTTGAACAAGAATATAATAATGCTTTAATCACTAATGACAATAGTTCGAAGGAGATGAGAAATTCAGGAGAAAAACAGATGGAGATGTTTAAATTTGATAATAGTTTTCAATGACATATTTATTTAAAAAATGAATATTACATCTTAACAATCAGTAATAAAATCACTACCAAAGAAAACTGAGGAAGATTCTACTGGTTCTAAAAGTGTTTTGTTGTGCTACACTTAGGAAATGTGTTTTAAGGAAAGTTGACCAAATGACCATTATGTGTCAGAAACCTAACTGTGGATAAAAATTAAGACATATAATTACAGTCCTGTTCTTTAAAAAATAATATATTAAAGTTAACATTTTTCTGAGAATGTATAATGATAAGGTGAATATTCAGAGAAAATGACATCTTTGAGAATATCTAAAGTTTGCAATCATTAAAGAAAAAAGCAGAGAAAGAATCACATCCAATTATTAATTGCCCTTCAAAGAACAATAATCCCAACTGTTGCCAATTGGTTCAGTTGCAGAGGAAGTCCTTCTTATGAGGAAGGGATAGAACTGGAGTTTTGGCCAAAGAATAGACATTTGTCATGTTGTCCAGGATTCTTTTTTATGTACATCTAATGTTTTCAAAGCAGACATTAGTTATTTTATTCCACTCAGGGGAAAAAAAAAATGAGTTGGCTGTATATATACATCAGTGTCTTTCATGTTTAAGTGTTTTCCTTCTAAATATGAAAATCAATATGTGAAATGTAAAAGGCTGCTTCTATTTCATCCCAAAAATCAGGATGATTTAGTAAACTAAAACAAAAAAGTAAAAAAAAAAGTATCAGTAAAGGTAGAAGGTATAGTGTAGCCATAGGTAGTTAGGTTATATGGAACTGAAATTATTAGCTGGATATTATGTGGTAAGAAAGAAAGTACCCTTGGAATATGTTATTCTTGAATGTAACAGAAAAAGGAAATAATATTGAAAAAATTTAAAAATTTTAAAAAGGAATAGAAATGCGTAAATGCATTCTATAATTTTAACCTATGTTTAAGGAGATGATGAGAAATCTCAAAATCCACTATTTTTTAACTAAAAAATTTATTCTCATGTTTTTTATGAACATACACAATTAATATTCACATGCTGCTAAGGTGTTCACATATTGTGAATATAGTGTTCTATATTCTATCTCATTTAATTCTCACAATAATCTGAAAAGACAGAAATGAAGGATATAATTGCTCAGAGATATTAACTTCCTGAAGATGACAGCAACAATGGAGTTGAGATTTGAACTCAGTTTTTTTGTTTGATACTAAGTCTGCTTCCTTCAGTCCAAAACCTCCTATGCCCAATGCCTTTGATCCTAGACCACCTCCAAATCTTTTCAACCTAATCTCCCATTTTGAAAATGTATGTACTCTTCTTTTGTTACTTTGTTTGCTTTTTCCTATCTTATGATGATTTCCTGCCACCATTTTAAAATTAATTGATTAGTTGCAAACTTAAAGTGGCCATTAATAGGCCAATGCGATAGTCAAGCTTAATTTTTTTTCAGATTCTTTTCCATTATTACCTGAAGAGAAGGATCACATTTGAATGTTCTTATTTCTCACCTTTTTGTTACATTTCTAGGTGTCCTACACACAGAACTCCATGAGAACCAGCAATATACTTTAAGCATGGAATGGTCTATTTCTACATAGAAAAAAAAAAACAGCAAAATTTTGTTGCATATGCCTACACTAAGAACCTTATTTATATATTCTTAAGATATAATTTTCCAAAATATAAAATCATGACTCATAAATCTTTTATAAATTTATTTTATAAATTTTATACTCATATAAAAACTCTCATGAAATACAAAGTTAATGTGTTCCAAAGATTGTATTCAATTTATTCATTAATAGGGCAACCACTTAGATGTTAAAACCTGTTCACATTAGAATTGTAGTATAGATATTTCTATTCTCTACTAGATTACATATATTTGCATTGGCAATAATAAGATTCATTTGCATTGTTTTAGACAGAATAATAATCTAGTCATCAAAAGTCAATCATGGTTATACTACTTTCAGAATCTGGTACTCAGATAGGGTCCACAAAAAAATGCCCAGCACTCGGGTGAAAGGATACTAAGTACATTCTTTTAATTATTTCAAATCTTGAATAATAGTACAAAAAAACCCCACTATTCAACTTTTTATGTTTGAAAAGCTGCATTCAAAGGTTTCCAAGGAATGATAGATAGGTACTTGATCTGTATTAGCATAACTTTAAGACATAGTTTAGGTGATTTTCCAGAACAAAAAAGGTCATTTCAAGATTAAACCATTTTAGGAAACAGATATTCACAATTTTAAATAAGAGCTTTTTTCCCCTCGTTTTAGAAATCATAATCTTTATTCTTAGTCAAAACTATGGATTTTTTATAGATATACTCTAAGGGAAACAGAAAATTTTATTTTCTCTTTCTTTTTAAAAATTAGCAACAGACCATAGATGATGTATACTGCCAATGGAGGTAGAGCATAAAGCACAGACTGATTTATCATGTTCTTGTAACCTTAGTTCCATTTCCTATCATATTTATTAGCAGTCAATGCCAAGTATAAACAGTGAAAAAATTGCATATATAAATACAGGATAAAAGACATCACTTCTCTGGTTGTATGGAAATAAAAATTGAAAACTTTAATTTTTGTTAAATTAGAAACTAAATTAATTGGAGGTTAATCTTTTCCCTTTGCCTCATAAAATTTTAGTTTTTAAAAAGGTAATTACTTGGCAACTTGTTTAAAGCCATCATTCGTAAATTGTGTGATAGGCAATATATTTCTCTAGTATTCTTTCCACACTTTAGGAGGTACTTAATTTTTGTTTGTTTTTACATTTTTATTTCAGCAGAATGTTATTAAGCATAAGTCTGTGATTTATTTTATCATCAGTGCATGATTTTTATTCTCTCCAAACACTAAATAATATAATCATTTCTAGCTCTACTCACATAAGAGTATATTGTTATGACTATTCATGATGAAATGCAATTTAAGAATATTTCTAAGTATAATTCAGAGTCAAATTTTATAAATTTATACATATAAATATACATATATTCATATATGTATAAATATGCATATATATTCATAGGTATATATATGAAATCAGTTGAATCTCATTATTTGTGGTAGATATGTTCTATAAAGTTGCTGTGAACACTAAATTATTAAGTACTAAACCATTGCCATTACTGAAGTAGGTGTGTGTGTTAGCCCACGTCGATTATGATCTCAAGTTCTAAAATAACTCATCCTGGTAAATTCTGTTTTTTTTATTTTATACAAGAGAAAATGAGGTTCAGAAGTTTTAAGTAACTTATGTACCTGTAAGATGGATTACCCTGCTAACAATTACCACAGTTGGGATTCAGACCCTCACAAATGGCCAAGACCCAGAGTTTCTTCACTCCACTATCCTGTCACCACCCTCTCCATTCTCTGATCCTGTCTGTATGAAAGCTGAACAAAGGCAGAGGTTGGCCTCATTGGACCTCAGCTGAGAACATGTGCATCAGGCAACTCAAATATTTCAGTTCTGAGCAGGTTTGGGAATAACCTGAAAGTACTATGAATGTTGATTTTTAGGTTTCCTGATAAATTTTAGCAAGTTAGCAAATTTATAACAATGGAATCCACAATTATGAGAATTGACTGTATATATGCAAATTTGGCTTATTTAATTATCGGTATTTCAAAATGGACATGTTCATGCAGTCACAATCTCAGCTGGTCCACCTCTATATGTTCTGTCTATAATAAATGTTCACAATTGTTTTATGAAGCATGAAATAATCTGATTGCATCACTCCTGCTTCCATAGACTTGAGTTCAGTTCTTTTCTTAATTACACGTTTAAAAAGACATTCATTTGTTAAATCTAGCATCAGAATAATATACAAAGCACATTTAGTGAATCAGAATTTTAGTTATTTCTTTGCCCTCTCATTAATTTTTAACGCCGTATTTGATAATTCTTATTAAGTTATTCCATTACTTATATAAATTACCAGAATAAAAATAATTGCAAAGCACTTAGAAACATATTAAGTGAAAGTACTTGCTTTATACAATAATTTTATTTCATAGCATAAAATGTAGATCAGTTGTAAATGCTATTAAAATCAGGAAAAGTATATTTTAAGCTTACCTTTGGACTTTCTGTCACATACATTTTCTTAGGAATTTCAAAATAAGCTGGTGGATTCTTACATTTCTGTTATAAAATGTATAAAAATATGGAAAATATGTACATATATACACATTTTTATATACCCAACAATTTATTATTATTTCCAGATAGGGATCTAAAACATGGAATGGGATCATTCCATTTTTATTAAAATTTACCATACTTTTGCCATATTTCATTTAGAAATAAAAGCAGAAGACCTAATATGTTTTAATAGTACATTTCAACCATGTCTACAAAAATAAATTTGAGAAATTTCGTTCTCCCAAAGATGATGGATTATTTTGTTGGATTATTGAACTCTGAAATGAGAATCAACTATCTTTTTTTAGGTATTCTCCCTCTCTTTTGCCTTATATATCATTACTTTTTTTTCAGGTCTTGTAATTTAGCTTTCAAGACTGTTGGTACTATAGACTACAGGGGCTAAATTGAGAAGAAAATGAATAAATCAGTAAAAAAAATGCTAGTTTGTCAACTATGTTAGATTTGTCTAAGATAATTATGATAATATATTTAGCATTATAGAACATATATAAACAATAACTTTAACTGAAATTATGATCTATAGATACTAGGACTCCATTTTTAGGAGTGTGGCAGAGAATTCCCTTAGTTAACATCCCAATAAGAATGATTGTAATAATGCATAAAATACAAAATACATTGAGGAGTAGACAAGAAAGTAAAGGCTTTTTAGAAGCCAAGACTAAGTGAAAACAGAAACTCTTTAAAAATCACTCATGTGGCTATCGATTGAGCTGAGGTGTAGGCACTGGTAATACAGAGGTGGATATTTGAAGGATGGACCACCTTATGATGTAGCTTAATTATGTTTTTTGCTTCTTTTTGATCCTCAACATACCTTTTCCATCTTACAGTGGATTGCTATTGAGCCTACCCAATTTTATGATTTCATGGTAGATCTGACAGAACTCATTACATGATGGATGGCTCTGGACACAGTCATGTGATATCCCATAACTAGACATTTCATCTCTGCCAGAGCCCAGTAGCATATAGGAGCTGTTAGTCGAGTGGTGTTTAGTTCTCCACTGCAGAAGATATAATCTTGCTCCAGAAGCCTAGAATTTACATTGTGATTCCCATATCAAGGTGCTGTCAACTCCACTGGGTGTCTTTTGCAACCACCCATACCACTAGTATCATAGATCCTGCTGCCTTCTTTGGCCTAAGTAGAAGAATGGTTTTCACCATAGCCTAGATGTGCTTCAAACCCCTTTTCTAGTCTGGTCTCACTAAAACCTGCAGCCTTCCATGTCACCAAGTGAATGGATCAAAATAGTATTCCCATGTGTGGATTACGGTGCCTTCAAAACCCTAAAGAATTTGATGAGGCGATATGTTTCTTTCTTAACAGTAGAAGGTACAAGATGCAATTTGTTCTTTACTTCATCAAGAACGTCCTAGCATGCCTCTTACAGCTGGACTCCTAAAACCCTTCATCAGTGTGGTAAAACCCTGAATCTTCTTTGGTTTATCTTCCGTTCCCTGGAGAACATACATCTTATTATGATCACCAACACACTTTCCAATTCTTGATAATCTAGTCTGATCATCTAGTCTGCAACTGCATAGGCCACATGCCTATGATGCCAGTCCTGATTTTATTCGTAATCAATAAAATGTTATAACTACTCAGATGTCTATCAGCTGGTGAATGGATGAACAACTGTGATACGTCCTGTGCAATGGAATACTACTCAACAATGAAAATAAATAAGCTACTTAAAAATGCAGCATCATGAATTAATCTAAATTTCATTATGCTAAATGAATGCCAAACATTAATGTTTACATATTGTATGATACAATTTATATGTCATTCTGGGAAAGGTAAAATTATGTGGACAGAAAAAAAATTAGTGGTTGCTAAGAACTAGTAAAGGGGAGGAAATTAACTACAAAGGGGCATGAGGTGAATTTTGGGGTTGAAGTAAATGAGATGATAGTTAACATAGATGTGCATTAGTCAAAATTTACCTTTAGAAATGGGTGATTTTTACTCTATATAAATTGTGCCCCAATAGATTTAATTCTTAAAATACTACTTTTGTCCTGCTTCAGGTTATTACATATTAATTTTGTTTCTCTTTAATTTCTATCATTGTCTTAATTATTAATTCTTCCATTCTAAAATGTTACGGGTTTTGATTTGTTTTAATTCAATTTTACTTGAGATTGATGTTTAAGTCATTGGTTTTTAGTCTTTCATCTCATCTAATATATGCAATAAGGCTATAATTCCCTCTCTAGTATGGCTATACCTGCATCTTATAAGATTTAGATGCTAATTTTTAGTGTCATTAGGTTCTAAGTAATTTCTAATCAACATTATTGTTTCCCTATAACAGGTTGTTTAAAAACACATTTCTTAATTTCTAAACATCTGATGGTTATTGTTTAATGGATCTTTAATTTCCCTGTGGTCAGAGAACACTTATATGTCTTTGGTCCCTTGTAATTTGTTGAGAATTCCTTTATGATTTAGAATATCATTAATTTTTCTCAAAGTATGAACTTTTAAAAAATTAGAGTCTTTAGTTGTTAGGTACATAGTTCTATATCATTCCATTTAGAAGCCTTATTAGCTACTTGCTAAGTCATTTTACAACAGAAGTTCTCAAACATTTTATTGTCTCTTTAAACTCTTCTTTTTAAGTGTATTTATTTATTATTTGAGAGAGAGAGACAGCATGAGTGGGGGAGGGGCAGAGAAAGAGAGAGAGAGAGAGAGAGAGGTAGAGAATCCCAAGGAGCCTCTGTGCTGCCAGTGCAGAGCCTGACACAAAACTTGAACTCACAAAACCATGAGAGCATGACCTGAGCCAAAACCAAGAGTCAGATGCTTAACTGACTGAACCATCAAGGGTGCCCCAGGTCTCTTTACACTCTTAAAGATTATTAAGGACCTAAAGAACTTTTATTTAGGTGAGCTGTATCTATTGATATCTATGTTATTATACATTATAACTCAAAACTGTATTATATAATTTAAAGTAACAATGTTAAACTCTTATATGTGAGTGCATATAACATATTTTATGAAAAATGTCTATACTTTCCAAAATAAAGCAATTTAGAGAAAAGAGGGCATTATTTTATACTTTTGCAGATCTCTTTAATATCTGGCTTAATGATAAAACAGAATTCTCATATCTGCTCTGCATTAATCCTGTTGGGCTCTGTTGTTTTGGATGAAGTAGGGGAAAAAAATCTAAACTGACATGAATACATAGTTCAAAAAGAGAGGGATAACTAAATTTCTGTTGGGGCGCCTGGGTGGCTTAGTCGGTTGGGCGTCCGACTTTCGCTTAGGTCATGATCTCGCGGTTCGTGGGTTCGAGCCCCGCGTCGGGCTCTGTGCTGACAGCCAGCTCAGAGCCTGGAGCCTGTTTCAGTCTGTGACTCCCTCTCTCTCTGACCCTCCCCTGCTCACGCGCTCTCTCTCTCTCCTAGAAATAAATAAAAACATTAAAAAATAAATAATAAATTTCTGTTAGCATTTGCTTAGTATAGTCTTTTTATCCTTTTACTTTCCTTCTCATATTCCTAAATTTTAGATTTCTCTCCTATATGCATCATAACTTTTCTTTTAAGTTCAATCTTGTCATTTTTGTCTTTCCATTTGAGTATTTAGAACATATGGGAACCCTTTAAGACTTCTCTCATGTATGTCTTCTTTGGACAATTTGCTAATTTTGATTTGATTCCTTTTGCTTTGTAATTTGATTCCTTCTGCTGTTGTTAAACTCCAATTGTAAATATGGTGCTTTTTTGAACTCTATAAATCATTCTAATGCATAGTTAAACCTGAGAATGATGTGAGATACCCCAAATTTGTGGCCAGCTGGTCAGAAGTGAGTGTGACCTTGCAGATCCTCAACCTTGTGCCTGGTGTTTGAAGTGAAGACAATCTTTTGGACAACTGTTCCCTTAATATTGAGTTTGGCTAACTCTGGGCAAGTGGTATCTAGGGAGGTCTTGACTTGTAAATCATTCTGTTAAATAATTTATATTTAAATAATATATAATTCCTAATTTAGGTGTTAAAGTTAGAATACCTGATCCCATATAATCCCCTTTTCCCAACTTGTATGCTATTATTTTTCTGCATTTTAGTTCTATCAATGTACATTAAAACTTGACATTATTATTATTTATTTAGTAGTATATTTGTGTTTACTGTTGTTCTTTATATTCTGCACTTAGAGCTTTTGAATTTATTTATAGTAACTTATTTAAGTTAATCATTAAAAACTAAAAATAGATTGCATAACATTAATAAAGTAGATAAATATAAATGAAAGAAAAAAAATCAATCCAAATGAAAGAAAAGGGGGAAAGTATATAGAAAAGATGAATGATATTGAAATCACAAAATAAGATGGTAGATTATATCCCTATAACTAATATAGATTAGTTATCATATTAAGTGCAAAATAAGTAAATTATTTATTAAAAAAGATAAAGTCTGCCAGAATATATTGAAAGTGCTGTTTATATCTAAATAAGACCGCAGAAAGACTGAAAGTAAAAGAGTTGTAAAAGAGACACAGTAAACACTAAACAAAGGAAAGCTGGTATAAACATATATTAGGAAAAATGGACTTTTAAGCAAAACCCACTAAGCATTAAAAAGCATAAAGTTGTCTTCAGATAATGATAAAATGTTCAATCAACAGAAAAATTATCTTATCTATAAAATAAGATATTTTAAAAATATATTTAAAGCAAATACTGGCAGAATTCTGAAGGTAGCATTGCAAAATTATTTTGATGATTCTTAATATGCTTCTATCAATAGTTAATAGAAAAAGCAGATAATTGATTTTAAGAACATAAAATAATCAATACAAATTAATACATTTAGTTTAATAGATGTATATCTATCTATTAAACAACACTGAATCAACAACTACAGAATACATATTCTATTCAAGTACATATAACATGCTTAAGAAGGCTGATCACACACTAGAAATTAAAACAGATCTTAAAAATTTGTCAAAAAACGTATTATAAAGAACAATCTTCTTCCATAATCCATTTAAATTAGAGGTCTGTAGCAGAGATATTTGCAAAGTGTTATATGTCAGGAAATAGATAATTCATGGGTTAAAGAAAATAATCCTAAAATGCACATTAAAATATTTTGCATTGTAAAATAATATCAAAATAACATAGTACCAAACTTGTGTAATTCACTTGAACATCACTTTGGAGGAAATGTAAAGCATTAAGTTAATGTATTAGGAAGAAACGTAAGGCGAGAATAAATAAAGTAAGCATCAACTTAAAAGTTAAAGAAGAATAAATTGTAAACCCAAAAAATCATCGAAGAAAGGAAAAAATAAAGTATAAATATAAAATACAAAACAAATACAGTGGAGTATAATAATAAAAGCATTAGTTGTTAAAATATACTATACTCTGGAAAGTTTGACTATGAGAAAAACAAAGATGATACAAAAACATTTGAAATGAAAATGTGTAACTAGAGGCACAAAAGTTTATTTAAAAATATAAGTTATTGAAGCTCCTGGGTGGTTCAAGTCAGTTAAGCAACAGACACTTGATTTTGGCTCAGGTCTTGATTTCAAGGTTCATGATATTCAGCTCTGCCTAGGGTTCTGCACTGCTAGCCGCTGACCCTGCTTGGGATTCTCTCTCTCTTCTGTCTCTAACTCTCCCCTGCTCAGTCTTGCTCATGCTCTCCTTCTCAAAATAAACATCTAAAAAATAAATAATAGAAATATAAGTTATTAAAGATAAATTGCAATAATTAAAAATGTAAAGTGTTTAAGAAACATAAAAATCATATAACAATAAATAAAAATCCTATATTAATTAAATAATCCAATACAATTAAATCTTGTGAACATGTTAACCATTAACATAAGATCTTAAAACCTAAAATCTCATGTCCCAATTAGTTTTATTAGAAATGCTTACCAAATATTCAAGAACAAATAATAATCTTACATACTGTTTCTTAGAGAAAGAAAAAGCTCAATTTTATAATATTAACAACTACCTTGATTACCAGAACCAAACAAAAACAGTATAAACACATAAAATATAGGCTAATCTCAGACATGAACCTAGTATCAAAAATTCAAAACAGTGTTCACAAATAAAATTCAGTGCTGTATAAAAATTCTTTAGAAAAAAATAAATCCTCCAGAAAACATTCTTTAGAAATAATTTGACATTGGGGCGCCTGGGTGGCTTAGTCGGTTGAGCGTCCGACTTTCGCTCAGGTCATGATCTCGCGGTTCGTGGGTTCGAGCCCCGCGTCGGGCTCTGTGCTGACTGCCAGCTCGGAGCCTGGAGCCTGTTTCAGTCTGTGACTCCCTCTCTCTCTGACCCTCCCCTGCTCGCGCTGTCTCTCTCTCTCTCCTAGAAATAAATAAAAATATTTAAAAAAAATTAAAAAAAAAAAAAACGACTGTTTTAAAAAAAAAAAAAAAAAAAAAAAAGACTGTTTAAAAAAAAAAAAAAAAAAAAAGAAATAATTTGACATGATGTAGTATTGTTGAACCCAATTATCCTATGCCTGAACAATTCCACTCCTAAGTGTGTCTGCTAAAACCCACTGTACTTTGGTGCCATGAAACATGAAAAAATGTTAGAGAGATACTGCAGTACCAAAAAAAAAAAAAAAAAGTAAATCACGCAAATCCAATCAAACCCACCAACACTATAAAAGATACATTATGTGAGCTAGAGTCTTATGATGAAATTAAAGATAGCCCATAAAAAGAACAATTTTGTTAATTTTATCAACATGTAAATAAAAATGATCCTCTGAAACATAAAGTTGAGTCAAAAAGCAGTTATGGAAGGGTAGATAGAGCATAATTTCATTACATAAAGTTTAAGAAAAGCATGCAGAACTAAACAGTATAATTTTAGACATTTAAACATCTAGTAAATCTAAGAAAGAAAAATAAGACTATAGTAATCACAAAATTTTAAAAAGTAGTTACAGCCTAGCAGAGAAGTTTACACAGAGACCTAAAAGTCAAGATAGTGTTCTTTTTTAACCTGAGAGATTGTTTAGATGATTTGCATGTATTATTATTCTTTATGTTTTAAATATACTCTACAAATATTTGTATATACTTAATATTTAAAATAATATATATTTTTTTGAAGTGCTCAAAGTCCTTAGGCTAATTGTTCATGCTTTATTAACAGAGTCTTAACAACGTGTTATTTATGCAGGACATATTCAAAGATTTATCTTCTCAGTAATGTGTTAAATTAGAAATGTGGCATGAGAGACATAGACTAATGCATTGCCATTTCTCCTCTCATTTAGAATTGAGACTATCAGAAGATAAATTAGTTCTGTGGTCTCTCGTTAGACTTGTGCTAGGTAAAATGAGTTTCTTTTACCAACACATTGTCAGTTACCATCCTGGGTTTAGATTCATGATTATGCCATTTCCTCCAGCTTCTGTAATAATAGTGGAAAGAAAGACAACAGGAATGTTAATGATTAGCCTTAGCCATATCTGATGGAAGAAAATTTACTGCTTTAACTTCTTAGTAACTGAGATTGACTGGCAATTAGTCATCTTTTCATATCAGTATAAATACAGGGATTAAAATAAAACCAAATTTTCTAAAGGGTCATTTTCTCATTTAAAAAATCAATAAAATAAAACATGCTCACTGCCAGAGCTTGGGAAAACATAATACAAAGAAGGAGAAGAAAATGACTAAAATATCAATATCAACATTTTTGGTGCACTTCCTTTAGTTTTCTCCTTGTAAAAATATTGTCATATTGGAAATACATTTCCTACTCTACATTTTCCCCCCACTTAGAATTTTTTTTCACATCATTCTTCTTCAAATACAGTGGTGTTGAAGCATTGCACAAAATTTCCTATATGAAATGATTGGCTTTTTTTAATCTCTTACCTATAAATGGACATAAATTTCATCCAATTGTCTTATTATTAAAGCACTGCATGTGAATCTTTTCTTCCTTTAAACAACAATCTTTGACAATATACTGTTTTCTTGTATGACAGAACAAAATATTAATTTAGGAGTATTCCTAAATTTTTCATCAACTCTGCTCATGAAAGGAACTTCAGCTGTGTTCCCTCAATTTATTTCTTTGTTTCTCTTGACCTGCCTCCCGCAGTGCCAGATCCATGGTTTGCCAGATCCATTCTTTTTCTTTTTGCTGGTAAGCATTGAGGAGCCACAGAGGTAATGCAGATACACTTGCACTTGTCCAGTGGGAGGAAATTTTTCATGGAGTGTTGAAAAAGGGCAGCTTCACAGAGTGAGGGAGTAAACAGAAAAAGAGGGGATTTTTTAAGAGTTGCTAATCTGGTCCAAGATAAGCTACTCAATAAAAGTGTTATAAAAATAAAAGAAATTGTTTTGTTTTGAAGTTATCTCTTGGCTGCAGACTTGCTGCTTTTTGGGCTGAACATTATTCTAAAACTGGACTATGAGGGTCATGGCTTCAGAAGCTTTATACATCTGTAAGGAAAAATCACTGTCCTCTTACGACCCGTTGAAATTGCTTTCTCCAAAGGTTAGGTCAATGTATCCTCTTTACCAGCCTCATGTAAGAATGCCATTAGGGCTGATTTCATAAAACAATGGAATATTATCACTTTTCAAAACATTTTGTGAACTTGATAGGTAGAAAATGATATCTGGTTATTTAATTTTCCATTTCTTCATTAGAGATGTCGGATATTTTCCAGTTTCTTCATACCTTAAGTCTGATTTGAGAGTGATTTGATCATGATCCACTGGGTGTGGATAAATTATTTATTTAATTAATTTGTATGGGTCAGTGCTTTTTAAGAGTGTTATCTCTTAATTTTCATATTTGTTGCAGTAATTTTCCTCATTTTTGTCATTTGATTTCAATTATATTTATTAGTTTTAAATATATGTGTGTCAAATTTTATGTTGTCAAATCAGACTTTTTCCTTTATGATTTAATTTCCTTTATGATTTAATTTATTGTTTCATTCTCAGAAAGTTCTTGCCCATTCTGAGTTTTCAAAAAGTATGTGACTTTTTACCCACAAGTTTTAATGTGTGTATTTACTACATCTGTTTTGTCCACTTAGAATGTATTTGGGGATAAGATGTGAAGAAAAAATTTAATTATTTTCTAAGTGATTGACCAACTGTTCCAATATTAAAAAATCAATTTGTTTACTCTTTTTGATACTGCTTTATTATTGTAAACAAAATTCCTAATATATTAGGCTACCTGTTCTATGCTATTAATCTAATATTTAGCATAAATTTTATAATTACAAGTTTAGTTTATGTTTTAATATATAAGAAAACATCTCATAATAATCTTTCTAAAAAATGTTTATGCTATCTTAGATATTACTTACTGTTTTCCTTTAATACAATGTTCAGAATCAATTTACCTTGCAAGTTATAAAAACAATCCCCATTGGAAAGTTGATTAGAATTATATTAAATCTCTAGCTTGATTTGGAAAGTATTCTCTTTACATTTATCAATGTGTTAAATACTTCAATAAAAGTTTAGAATTTACTCTGTTCATTTATTCATTCATTCACTGAGTGTATCTTTTTGAGTCTTTTTGCTAACTGGCCTCGTGATGGGTACCTTGGATTTAATGACATAATGACAAACTTTTATATTCTAAGCCCCTTGTAATAGATGCCTTGTATCCAGGAGTTAATAGAAACAAGAGAGAATAAATAGTTTTTGCTGATGGTATCAGAAAAATAATCATTTTACAAACCGAAGACATAATTCTAGGTGGAAATAAAGCTCAATTAGACATTCAAAGCTTCATCTGGAAAAATTTATAGATATATGAATTCATAGGTAATCATTGAATATTGACAGTAGATTCTAATTTTGGAAGGTTTTAGTTACAAGATACCTTGAAATCTAAGACAAGGAAACCTTTTATTCTTGATGATGTGTCTTGAACATGGTAGGTATCCTATGCATATATCTGGGTTTGAAATGATTGTAAATGAAGAAGAAAATAATACATAGGCCACTGTTCTTTTCATGCATAGGAAATCATCTCTCTGTCAGTGTGTTATCTATTCTGTTTCATAAAGCTACTTCATTCTATACAAACTATTTTTTTTTGTCCTGGAAAGAACTAAATCAATAAAAAAATAAAGAAAAGGAAAGGAAAGAAAAGATATTCACTCACAGAGTAGATTCTACTTTATCTTTTCGATAGAATGATATTATCACCATGTCTAGAGATAATTTTAGCCTTTTCCATAGAATGTAATTTGTTGAAAATGTAGCCTCCAATTGAAATGTTTCTGATTACATTGTACTTGTTTCTATGTAATTTTGGTATCTTCTATTATTTCTGTGAGTATGCTCAAAAAACAATTTCTTTAAAGTTTTCATTTCTTTTGAGCTGCTCAACTGACTTTTATAGATTCTTCAGTATCAGAAATATATAAATCCCAAACAGCTGCTTGCCTTTTCTGGGTTTGCTGAAATTATTTTTATCAGCAGTGTCATGGTATCCAATTGTGACTATGTTCATTGTTGCCAAAATAAAGTTCTCATCAACATAACCTTTTGGTACACTACTATTGTTATTACAAAAATCATTTAAAATGTATTATCTTCTCTGAGTCACATGAAACATATTTTCCATACATTACTGATGAAGAAATTGAAGAACAGAAAAGTTTTTGTCATAGTACTGGAACAGACCTTCAGCTGAGAATTTCCTGTTACTTTTCTCACTACTAATTTAAGGTGAATGGAAAAATCTATTAACACCTACATTTATCTTTAATTTTCTTCCACCTCTTTATCTCTACAAAACTTATCACTAAAATTTTAGAGAATTGTGTTGTAGAGAGTTCACCAAATACTTTTCACAAACAAGTGTCAGTTGGTTTTGTGATATTAGCAGAGCAGGATGTTACATTTGTGCATAGATGAGGAAAAGACTAAGAAGTTAAGTGACTTTAGTAAATGATTAGTTTCCTATAATGCTCTGGGAAAGAAAGAAGGGACTTACTGAGTGGGAATTGGAGAGATACAGGGGCAAAACTGGAGAGGCAGTGAGAGGCCACAACAAGAAGAAAACTAGCATATAACAATAAAAATGGCTAAAGTAATTTGAAATAAATAGTACTTTTTCAATTATATTGTAGAAGAAATAATACCCTGGAACATCATCTGTTTGCTTCTAGCTTATGATTTTTAGCCTCAATACTTTTCATTAAACAGAATATTCAAAGAGGCATATTGCGTTTAAGAAACATGTTCTATGGGGGCGCCTGGGTGGCTTAGTTGGTTAAGCGTCCGACTTTCGCTTAGTTCAGGATCTCGCGGTTCGTGGGTTCGAGCCCCGCGTCGGGCTCTGTGCTGACTGCCCGCTCAGAGCCTGGAGCCTATTTCAGAGTCTGTGTCTCCCTCTCTCTCTCTGACCCTCCCCTGCTCACGCTGTCTCTCTCTCCTAGAAATAAATAAAAATATTTAAAAAAAAAAAAAAGAAAGAAACATGTTCTATGATTGAATTTGCATTTTAGGGAAGACTTTATAAATAATTAGCTAGTAATGGGGCACCTGGGTGGCTCAGTCAGTTAAGCTTCCCACTTTGGCTCAGGTCATCATCTCACTTGTTTGTGGGTTCAAGCCCCGCATCGGGCTCTGTGCTGACGGCTCAGACCTGGAGCCTGCTTCAGATTCTGTCTCCCTCTCTCGCTGCCCCTCCTCCACTCATACTCTGCCTCTCTGTCTCAAAAATAAATAAACATTTTTAAAAATTTAAAAAATAATTAGCTAGTGAATGATAAAACCATGGTTGTCTGCTATTCAAGAAGGTATAATAAAAGATATATATAATATTTTAAAGAAATAAAAAGTGCAGAAAACTATGAAGCATATGAACATATCAGATTTTCCACTGTTATGAATTTAAAACTACTAAGCTTTTCACATTTACTTCATCTTTTGTTAATATATGTCTGAAAGTATTTTAGATAAGGTTGAGATGACCAAAGACACCATTCCCAAATCATCTTTCCTTCTCTCCTCTTCCCTCAAACAAATACTATAAAGATTTTGGTATACGTGGAATAGTAAAATACAGAGAGTATTTCCTTATATATCCTAAAATTTTTTCCATTTTACATAAAAAGCATCAGCATTTTACATTGTATTCCACAGTACAGTTAGTCTTTCTTTTTCTCATTAAACAAATATTTGTTAAGTACATATTATGTAATAAGTACCAGTATTTGGCTGACCAAGTACAAATTTTTGCTCTCAGTCTGCTAATATTCTAGATGGATGGAGGAAGAGAAAAAAAAATATGAACATATGTCAAAGGTTGATAAAAGTTATGGTGGAAAATAAAGCATAGTTAAAGTATGGAATATACCTAGTGAAAGTGGAGGGATAGTATTGCTATTATAAATAAAATGACTCTTAACTGATAAGTTGAAATTTTATCAGATATGTTGAGGAAATAGATCCTGACAAGGTATGTTTGTGTTCCAGACTAAGGAAATAAAAGATGTAGGGGAGGCTGCATGCTCAGTTAGTTGACCCCTGACTCACAATTTTGGATCAGGTCATGACCCCAGTGTCATAGGATTGAGCCCCATATGGGGCTATGTGCTAAGGGTTGAACCAGCTTAAGATTCTCTCTCCCTCTGCCTCTGCTCCACTCCCCTGTTCTCTCTCTAAAATACAAATAAATAAATCATAAATAAATAAATATAAAATTAAAAGATGTAAATCAAAAAGCCCTCAGATAAGAACTTGCAGGGAGTGATGGTGATGCTGAAGAGTTTTGGGGGAGAGTGGCACAAGATGAGAAAAGAGGTCACAGGGATTGAATTTTTACCAAATAACTATATATTGATTATCCAACAGGACACTTTGAAGAGTGAGGGAGTACTATCAATGACTGGGTTAGGACAACAAACGTAAAGCAGGACTCTGTTGGGCAAAATGGGATTTATAATTGTCCTATGTTGAAAGGCTTTAACTCAAATTGAGGTGAAGAAAGCACAGGTTTTGTTCAGAATTATTATAATCTAACCCTTAATTTAATGAGACCTCTCTATGTTGAGAGTAGACTGAAGAGGAGAAGCATAGAAACTGGTAGATGAGTTAAAAGGCTACATCTATGATACTGACAAAAAATGTTGGTGCCTTGTCCTAGAAAAATTGTAAAGGGGGTGAAAGAAGTTATTGAGCTCTGGATGCTAGAGTTACTGAAAGATATTTTACCATGTTATTTTTTATTGCAGTGTTGTGTGTGTGTGTGTGTGTGTGTGTGTGTGTGTGTGTGAACTGACTGGTTTTAATTCCAGGCAATAATTTATGTAGTCAACTTTTTCTACAAGTCTATTCAAATATTCCAATTTTATTCCTTCATTTGTTCAAAAATTTATATAAATTAAATGTAATTGAATTAGTAAAATATAATATAGATTTACTCTAAGGCTATGCTTTTTGCATCTTTTTAAAGAAATAATCATCTAGAAACAAGATCATATAGGTTTATCTTTTAATAATTTTGCTTTTAAATATTTACTCTCAGCATTTTTTTTGCTTATAGTATATGCAATTGGCAGTATATATTTTTTCTTTGTGACAATTCACTTGTAACAAAAACATTTATTGAATAAACTGAATTTCATACCATATTTCAAATTTCCATATTAGCATTAGTATGTATTTGCTTTGTTTTTTCTCATTGATCTATTTGTCTCTTTCTGTGTCAGTATACCACCTTAATTAATAAGTTTGGATAACTTGTAAGGAAATTTGCTCTACGTCTTTTTTATTCTTTAGAATTGTGTTCATAGATTGTGGTGGCATTAGTCAAATATATGAATTTCAATATTGGTCTTTCAAATTCTGTTAAAAATATTCTAGGATTTTCACTGACATTATATGGAATTTATAGATTTACTTTTGGAAAATTGGCATTTCAAACTACTGAGTTTATTATACTTTTGTCTATAAACATAGCATATCTCTACTTATTCAATCCATCTTTCATATTTTTCATTAACAATTTATAGTTTTCTACATTTTTGTATGTTTCTTACTAGGTTTCTACTTATAATCTTTCATCTTTATTACTGTTATAGACAGAGCTTTATTTTCTATTACATTATTTATGAATAGGAATAGTACTGTTTTTTGCTTACTTGAGGATGTGTAGAACTGTGTTGAATGGAACACATTTACTTAAGTGAAATGCATTAAAGCCTTGCACACTGTAGTGATTAAGAATATGGGCACTGGGGCCAGATCATACATGTTTACATCTTAACTCTGCCACATACCAGCTTTTGGGCCTTAACCATAGTTTATGCATCAGTTTCTTTATTTATCTATAAATGGGGCTCATAGGATTATTTTGAGAAGTAAGCAAAGTAATATATGCAAAGCCTATAGAACATTGCCTTACAGATCAATGTCATGTAGGTAATAACTATTATGATAGTTATAATTATTACTTTCATTGGTTGTCATAGATTATAAATGTAAATTTTTGCCTCATTTTTTTATGACCTTAGGAAATGTAAATTCTCTTTGCAATGTCATGACAGATGTATTGGAGAAATCAGAACATGTAAATTTATTTTAAATGGTCATGGATGATGGCATATAAGCATTAACAAAGTCACCTGAAAATATTGAACAAACTCTTCAGAGATCATTTAAAACCACTGGAGTACTTAAGCCCACAGAAATTGTGGTGCCTATTGTTTGCATTCTCAATTACATAATTTAGAATCATATATTACCTTTGATTTTTTTTCTCTATATAATCAGTTAATGTTGTATTGACTCTTCCTTAAAATGTCTACTTAACATGTTCCATTCTTCAGTATTTACAGTATCACTGGGCTTTTATTATCTCTTGCATGGATGATTATAAGAACCTTTTATTTCCCACCTCTAGTCCTTTCTCTTGCCAAATTAGACTTAAAACTGACTTTTAACTCATACAATCAAGCTTATACTCACTATTTCTCATACTTCCCTTTATGCTATTATATACCTAAATTATAGATTTTGTTGTCACTGCCCATATGAGAAAGCTTTGATGGACTTCCATTTCCTCCAATCCCAAATCCTAACTTTCTCATGCTATCCTACGTGTACCATCTCCTACCATGACTTCCCATACCTTACTCATCCTCTCTTTGCTGCTTTCCTAAGAGTCATTGAAATTTCCTGTATCCAGGTCTTTGACCATGACATTATATCTGGACCAACTCTTTCACTTTCATCTCCGTCAAGTCTACTTTACCACGTAAGCTACTCAGAGAGGCTTATTTAATTTATCTTTCATGATTTAGTTTGTATGTAATTTCCTGTAAATTTTTCCCTTCCCTTGCCATAATTATTCTGTTCCTACTCTGTATTCAATTAAATTCCTCACATTATATATATTGAATAAATATGTATATGTAATTTTCCACAGAAACCCAGAATCACCAATCAGTATGTAGGCTGTTAATTTTTGATTACTCTTTTATAAATATTTTAAATATTTTCTATTTATATCAAATTTTAAATAAACTAATATTAAAATTAATATGTTAATCATTTATGTATGGCATGTATGTCCAATATAAAATAAAAAGTATGGGATGTTTTTCAAAGTACTTCGTTATTTAACAGGTATATATTGCTGAGTCTAGACCAAATGCAGATTCTTTTCTAATGATATGTAAAAAAAATCAGACTATAATCTTATCAAAATACAAAATTTATCTGATATTTTTGTCTTTTTTGCTCTACTAAAACTGTTATCACATTATTACTTCATTAGCCTTACTGTGATTATTAATGTTTATACTAAAATTTTCATTGAGAGATCAAAGTGTTTCAAATATATTGAAAATATTAAACAAAGTATTTCTGAATTGAAAGAAAAATTTAAGGCATATGTCCTTAATTAATAATACCTTTATTGATATTCCTGTTTCAATATCCCCAATATTGCTAAAATGGAGGGTCATGTCTATTAGAAAACTGTTGAATGTGCACAGCCATGTAAGCAAATCTGCAATTGATCCACATGCCTCTATTTTGAAGACACACCTTGTTGAAATGGGACAGATTGAGAAAAAAAGAAGAAGAAGAAGAAGAAGAACAGACCTTTGCTTCCAAATCTGATTTACTGTGATAAGTCTAAATCCAACTTGAATCTAGTCATGATAAAAGGGTTATTGGTGGCCCCTGATCATTAGGAATAAAACTGTAACAAGTTTTCCTAGTCACAGTTTATATGACATCTGCTTTCATTGTTTGCATGTGCATTCAATGTTAAACACATACATGCCTTACACTAAGGTACACGTTTTATAAGAAAGGCTAAATTTCTTTTTCAATACAAACATCTAAAAGTTATAGTGTGCAAGCAAGCAGAATTAAAAGCATTATCATCTTGCAGATCATTCTGTTACCAGGTTGCCCGGTTCTTGTACCAGATGTACCAAAGAATGGGAGACCCCAGACCAGAATGGGGAGATAGAGTTTATTCAGTAGATAAGTGTAGTGGACTTTCAAGAGTGAAAGTGGTCCACTGCCAAAGCAAGAGTGGCAATGGCCCCAAGAGGCATTGGCTGCATCCTTTTAAGCTTGCTTTCTGCATATGAAAATTTGGGTTTGGTTGACAGCTGTTGGTTATAACCTTCTGGCTTTTGCAAATGTGCCTACTCATGATACATTCTGTTATAATTGTACTTACTTATGTATTATATATTTCTAATGAGCTTTTGCTGTGCATTTAAGGGTAAGTTGCACCTTATGTGCCTATGCTCAGCTCTTGAAGTCCCTTTGTTGGCTTCTGAGGCAGCGCTGTGGCTAGACCTTTCCTGTTCTGTTAGCCCCTTAGAGGTGATTCTAAAGGTAGGGCTGTGGATCGGAGGGTGTGGCCAGCATCTGCTATATCCCTTCTTGCTCATGCTTAACTAATTGCCTAATGATTCTGTCTGGAATTATTGTCTCCACTTTATAAATAGGTCTTATTTTTCAAGAATTTCTATGATATCATCTAAAAAGAAGTGTCTTATTTATATATTACCTTTAGTCACTTTTTAAGAACTTAAAGTTTCTTATTTCTTGGGCTACATTTATTTCACTATTTAAATTAGTTTTATGGGGCACCTGCATGGCTCAATTGCTTGAGCAACCAACTCTTGATTTCAGCTCAGATCACAATCTCACAGTTAGTAGGTTCTAGCCACACATGGAGCTTTGTGTTGACATGGAGCCTACTTGAGATTCTCTCTCTGTCTACCTTTTACTGTTCCTCTCCCGTTCACTCACTCTCTCTCTCCCTGTGTCTCTCAATAAATAAATAAAATTAAAAAGTCAAAAAAATCTTTTTAAATATATTTGTTAAATGCTGTTTTAAAAATTTTTTCTGAGAGAGAGAGACAGCATGAGCAGGGGAGGGTCAGAGAGAGGGTGACACAGAATCTGAAACAGGCTCCAGGCTCTGAGCTCTCAGCACAGAGCCTGACGCGGGGTTTGAACCCAGGAACCTTGAGATCATGACCTGAGCCAAAGTTGGACGCTTAACCAACTGAGCCACCCAGGAGCCCCATAAAAGTCAAAAAAATCTTTAAAAAATAAATAAATTTGTTTTAAGGTAGCATATTTATTGAGACTTGAGAAGGTTAATACAAAAATATTCCTTTATCTTTCACATAAGTTCTTAACAAATTAATAGACAACAACAACAAAAAGACAAATAAGTGGCAGTGGCAGAGGGAATGTCACTTTTATTATTTTAGAAATGTTGAAGAACTGGACACATGTGTGACCAAAATGTGCTTCCTAATGCTAAACTGGTTATACAGACTAATCCAAAGCAAGGCTAGACAAATTGAAAGCCTTTCAGGCAAGGGCAAAGTCTTTTCCATTGAACATTTCTTGTAGCTTGAAGGACCAAAGAAAATGTTGTCCATGGGCAGGCATATACGGGAAAGATAAAAAAAATTAAAAAAAAAAAGAAGAAGAAGAAGAAGAAAGGGAGAAAGGAAGGAAGGAAGAAAGAGAGAGAGAAAGAAAGAAAGAAAAGACTGATTAAACTTGGAATTCCCCAGGTCCATTCCCAAACTTACCCAAGTGAAATATATTTCTCCCTGTTGAAGGATTGTATTATGGGGTAAAGAAATGAGAGTTAAATCAATTGATGTTTCTCTAAACTGAAATAAAGTCAGGAGAAGGGAGTTTCACTCTAACAGTATTTATCTCATTCAATTTGTAGTGTAAATGAGGAGCAGTAAAACCCACTGAATTAGGCCAGATTTTAATGTCTAGGCTGTAGACGGGCTTTGGCTCCTGATCCTTGCCTTCAAAAAATAGGCATCCTCAGGGCCAGTCATCAAAGCCAAAATATTAATCTAACTATTCCTTGTAACTAGCAGATTCTCTTAGCAATTTCATCTCAAATTCTACCTTAGTCATAATTTGCTCAAATACTATTTTCTTGGTAGCTTTGGAGAATGATCTCATCAGTTTATGATACTTTACCAAAGTATGAAACTTGAAACACCAGAGTTTCAATGTCTAGGAAGTTTGACTGTTAGATGAGCAATTTATAGAAATGAAAATTAGGGGGGGGGATCATCTAATACTTGTATTTAACACTTACTACACTGATTTCCCTCAGATGCCATGCTTTCCTCAGTCACTATGCTCTCTCTGCTTCCTTTCATGTCATAGATAGATGATAGATAGATATTATATAGATATATCTATCTAGATATAGATAGATAGATAGATAGATAGATAGATAGATGATAGATAGATAGATAGATAGATATAGATAGATAGATGATTGATTGATTGAAAGATAGATATTCTAGTTATATGTAAATATTATAGTTTATATCCTTTTGGGATTTTTTTGGGAAAGACCCAAAGGGGTAACAATGTTACCCCTGGATAGCCTCTAACCTACATCTTTTTTCTTTATGAAAAAAAAGGGATGAAAGAAAAGAAATACCTGCCCCTAATAGAGCTGACTTTTCAGACAAATGTGGATTAAATGGAAGAAAAAGTGCAGTGAGTACATTATCTGCATAAAATCTATTCTGAATGCCTGTTCTTTCAACGGAATTTTGTGCTGTGGAATTTCATTTTTTCTAAGTAGACCTTTCTCTGTGGATTTTTTGTTAGCAACTCACTAGGGAGATGCCACTGTGAAAATAATTACTGACACAACATAAAACCCTTAAACACTGTTTAGGTGGGAGAGATTTTAAGTATATTAGGGTTGGGGAATAAAGGAGCTATTCAAGGCATGGGATGGAAGACCTTTTCAAAGGAAAAAGGTAGTTGAGTGCCTGTTCTGTTTGCTGGGTTTTCATTGGGAAATATGTGGAACATTCCATACCTCCAAATTTTGACAAATGAGGTCTGTTTTGTTTTTCTATTGTATAGATTTCATACTTTGTTCACATTTGCTACTTTTCTTTCTTGTTTGCTTACTGTCGTTTCAAGATGAGACACATAACTTTAAAAGCAGTGGCTATTTAATTTTCTGTGGAGGCTGAGATATAGCATGGTTTTAAGAACAATGAAGATTTTCAAAGTACTTTCTTTTTCTTAGAAAGTCATTGCTGCATTAGTATACAGATTATTATTCTAAGTCCAATTTATGAGAGTGTTATCATGTGCAATTTATAGTATTCTGCAGCACATTAAATAATACTTCTTAATATCACTGATAAATTGCTTAAATATCTTCGCACATTATATGATCTCACTATGGAACCACCCACTTACAAATAGCAGTTCAAATATATATGTGGTTGCACAGAAAGTGAATAATGCAGCATCTCATTTATAGTTTTAGCAAGTGTCTGATGTTCCTTGTTCTGAGAGTCCATTATTCTAGCTCATTGCTTGGTAGTATTTTTTTTTTCTTCTTCTTTTTCCCCCTTAAGGAGATCATTTATAGTGACTTAGAAAACACTTACCACTTGCTTTTAATCTTATGGAATGGATGGCTTTCGTTTTCTGGTGAAAGTTAAAGCTTTACATAAAATGAATTAAAGTGATTTCTTTTTTAAAAAAATTAATATGGTCCTACTTTCAATAATTACCCTTTTAAGAGGGTGGCATTAATTGAAAACAGATTCAGTATGTTTATTACCCCTAATCTTAAATCTCTTTCTTCTAAGACTTTCTAATACATTTTTTACATAGGCAAAAAAGTATGGGTGGAAGAGAAAATTTGGATTGCCATAATGGAAGTCCTCTTTAACCAATTTTAAAGGATAAACATAAAAGATTAATATTTTTAGGGAAAATCTTTGAACCACGAGTCAGATCCAATGAACCACTGGTATCTTGTAAAGAACAAACTTCCTTTAGACAATGTTTATATTTGGGGTATGTGGGTGTCTCCATTGGTTAAGCGTCCAACTCTTGGTTTTGGCTCGGGTCATGATCTCACGGTTCATGAGTTCAAGCCCCACATCAGGTCTGTGCTGACAGCATGGAGCTTGCTTTGGGTTCTCTGTCTCCTTCTCTCTCTCTGCCCCTCTCCCACTCATGCTCTCTTGATCTCTCTCTCTCTCTCAAAAATAAGCATTAAAAAAACGGAAAAGAAAATGTTTATGTCTAATTCCATTAAAAATTCTTAAGATTTGCAAATTTCATTTTTAATTATTTCTCAGTTAAGAAAGCTTAGTTATTTCAGGTTATTAGGAAATATTAGGTAAAACCTTAAAAAGTTATAGTAGCATACTTCTCTCTTCTTCCTTTGTTACTCAGTTTCTGTTGTTATTAATATTTCCACATGATGTTATATATAAAGAGAAGTTTTATCCATTCTCTATTTAAGAAAACAATAGAAATCAATTTGGAATAGTTAACAGGATTTTTTCCTGATTTTTTAATGGCATCATTTATGTCTCTGAGCAAGCTACTTACATTCTGTGCACTTGAAAAGCAAAATTATTTGGTTCAAGGTAGATTTCTCATGTTTTATTTTTGTTTTTAATTCTACAAAACAGAAGACAGATTTCACAAATTGCTTAATCCTTTTTTAAATCAAATATCTGTGAAGTTCATGTCGTAAGCTATTTAAAGCTGAATCTTTCATTTCAATGTATTTGTTTGTCACCCAGAAAATTTGGGACTTTAATCATAGTATCTCCTCATCCAAATTTCACAATGTAATGGATTAGGTCAGAATTTCTGAACTGGTACTAGCTGAACATTTCTAAAATGGTCTTTCATTTTTTAGATAGTGCCTGATGTTACTGTGCTTGATTGAGAAAGAATTCCAAAGGCTTCACATCAACTCTGTGTAAATAAAGAGAAAGCAGAATGACTATTTAATAGCTCTGGGTAGATTCAAAGAACTCATGACGTGTCTTAAAGTGCCACTTCAATTATTAATAAAAACTCTAGACCAGAAGAGATAGATACAAACTAAACTCTAAAAGACAAAAGAAACAGAGGGAAGTCTACTAGGTAAAAGCTAACCATTTGCCTTCTGATAATATAAATTATATCACCACATTTATTTGATGCTTGCATGGTTCTGAAATACCTATGTGGGGATCCGGTTTCTAATCTGCCAAGTAAGTCAGAATAGCTCTTTGGTAGAGGAACTATTATATGCCTTATCAATTTGGCCTTTGGGGACCCTTTAATGGAAATGAAAATTTGAAACATGATTTTAATTTTTTCTATTTTTTAAAATGTTTTGTTTATTTCTGAGAGACAGAGAATGAGAGAGACGGTGTGAGCTGGGGAGGGTCAGAGAGGGAGGGAGACACAGAATCTGAAACAGTTTCCAGGCTCTGAGCTGGCCGTCAGCACAGAGCCCGACAAGGGGCTCGAACCCACAAACTGTGAGATCATGACCTGAGCTGAAGTTGGATGCTTAACTGACTGAGCCACCCAGGCACCCCGTTTTTTAATTTAATTTAAGATATATTGCTTCTGAATTATTTTTAAAACAGAGTTACTTTTCCTAATTTATATTATGGGCTTTTTTTTTAAATTGTCATAGGCATGTTAAAAACTGATAAATACTCTATTATGCTTTGGCATTTTTCTCTTTGTGCTACAGTTCGGATTTTTGCACCTATTTGTGTGAACACCACTGGTCAGTATTCATTGTTAATATATATATCTCTCTGTATATATCTATCTATATACATATATATATATTTTCTGTAAAATCTAAGTAATAGGACTTTTTTATTGAGTGGAAGAGATATAAGGAAATCAAAGGTCATCAGTAAAGGGCTCCAACAACAAAGAGCAAAACTAGTAAGAAATTCTACATCATCAAAATTTTATAAGAAAGCAATATATAAATTTATAAATTCCTCTAAATTGCAAATTAAGGATCTACACATATTTAATTCTATGATGGTCTTTTTATATTGTGATTCTGATATTTTGTGGTTGAGGAATCTCGATTTATTGATGTATAAATGCAAAACTTTAAAAATTTGTTTTCGATAATTGGTACCAATGGTGCTTTGAGAATTTTCTTTAATCTTGGCACAGTGAACTTTGTTCACAATAATTTAGAACTCTCCCACCTCTTTTCTGGTATTTTCAGTTATTAAAACAGTTTAGTACAGATAATATTTTAATTTTGTATTGGAGGCAGAGCCTTCTTCATCTCACCACCATTTCCAGTTTATTAGTACTGCTAGCCTTCTTGCTGTGCCTTGGGCAATGATGGAAACATGACAGCATTGTTTTTAGAGTTTTCCATGCTTCCCTCTCTGCTGTTGGAGGAGGGAGGGCTAACAGCCCTTGTTAAGTTGCCTGTTCCTTCTTGTAGTTGTAATTGCAGTTTCCTTGCATGAACATCATATGAACATCTTAATGTTATTTATCTCTAGATTAAAAAAAAAAACATGCTGTGTATGTTTGTGTGTGTATTTAATTGATTACTTGGCTGCATGCATGTTTCATTTTCCAAAGTATATTATAAAGTTTTTGACCGTAATCAACACATATTTTGCTTTCTTATATGCTCCTATTTCTTGGTATAATGCTGAGCATGTAAAAATACTTGATGAATGATAGGTTAACAACTACTTACTAAACCACTATTAAAATAATGATTAAGTGGTTAAATTGATTGTGATGCTTATTCAGATTTCCTGTGTGTATAATTATCTGACTACTGTGGATACTTTGTAAAGATATCATCTATATAGACATGCTAACAGTCACCATATTTTACCAGGTTATATTCAATGTGAATGTGACATGACAATTTTATTTCCTTTTACTCATCTTCATCAGCTCATAGAATTGATAATGTACATATTTTCCTATGTTTACCATAGTGGAATATCCTAGTTTACTATGGTGGAATGTCCTAGAAATCTTCCTATGTCTTTCCAGATCAAATCTCTTCACAAATTCTATATTCTGTACCAATCATTCTTGAAACTGACCCATAGAGAAGATCAAATGACTCCTTTGACCTCCAACTTCTGATTAGGATCAATAGAAGGCTGGCAGGAGATCTTGAAGGTAGGATTACTGTGAGGTCAGGGTTTATATTGACCTAAACCTTTTTTGTTAGATAGTTTAGATAGTTGGCTGCATTTCTGTATTGACTTCTACAGCTTCTCTCAAGGATAATTATTTTTCTTTGTTCTGTAAGTAATCTTTCTTCCACTTTCAGGTTTAGGGTGGCAACAGCTCCCCTTCTGTTAGTAATCTTGAGATACTGAAACTTCCCTTGTTGTTTTTCCTCAATAATGTCCATACTTTGCTAAATTCTCCCCTTATTAACTTCTCCTAAAATCATCCAGTTTGATCCTACCGTCTGTTTCCCACTCATAACCTGACTTCTATGAAGGATGGCAACAATTATGAATCCTACTACTTACTTTTATCGCATTTCCTTTCCCAGATGACTTAGATGCTTATCGCTAGTAGAGCAATGTATAGGATTAGACTTTTGGAAATGAGTTTCTCTAGCAGAACCTTTCCACTTGTGGTTCAGATGGAGTAGTAGGGGCTGGGTTTACCTTCTTGTATGAAACAACTAAAAAAAAGAGAGAGAGAGAACAAAAGAAAGAAAGGAAAAAGAAAAGAAAGAAAAATGGTTTGCAGAATTTGAAAAGCAACAAAGAAAAATGATTCCTGAGAAAAGAGAATCAAACAAAGTGAGCCCTAAAACTTCTCTCCTTTCATTTTTATTTTTTCAAATTTTTAAATGTATATTTATTTCTGAGAGAAAGACAGAACTCAAGTCAGGAATGGCAGAGAGAGGGAAACACAGATTCCGAAGCAGGGTCCAGACTCCAAGCTGTCAGCACAAAGCCCAATGAGGGGCTTGAACTCACAAACCAAGAGATCATGCCCTGAGCTGAAGTTGGTAGCCCTACCCACCAAGCCACCCAGGCTTCCCACTCCGTTCATTTTTAAAGTTTCCAGGTGTCAGCAGAAGCAAAGGAAACCCAAACAGCCAGTGGTGCTCTGGAGTTGAGACAGACAAGAATTTAGGAAGGCCTCAGTGGTTTAGAGTTTTCAAAGCAGAACAGCAGAGCTATGCAGAGTGAGTTCTATAGATATGCAAAGAGTTCTCTAAGTCTTTAAATGAGTACTAATTGGTAAATAAGTGTGAAGAAATGATGTAAGAGAGGATAAAGAACCACCCACAGACAGGAATTAACACAATAGCTGTCAGTCCTCACACAGGATCAGAGCTGTTTCATATTCTCACCAGCCAAATTGGAAAAATTTTCATTATAAATGGTCTGGGGTTAGAGTACTCATAGGGCGTTGCATCAGTGGTAGGGCAAAATTAGCTCTAGACTAAAGGCTACTGTCGTCTTGTTTAACAATACTTAAAAGTAATCCTCAAAAGGCTGAAACTATTTCCAAAAAATGTAACAGAATCCCAAAATGAAACTTAAGAATTAAAGGGGTATAAAAATGTCTATCAAGGCAAAATTCATATTGTATGATATCCAGTAAAAGATTATCAGTCATGGAATGAAGCAGAAAAATATGATCTATAATGAGGAAGAAAATTCGTCAAAACACCCAACAGATCCAGAAATTACATTGATATTATAATTAGTACACGAGGATATTAAAAGTTATTATAACTCTTATTATTAAATGTAGGAATGTTCCTTTAACATCTTGTGTTCGTTCAAATCTTAATATCTTTGAAACCTTGGGCAAATATCTTAACCTTTTTATAGTTCAGTCTTCCTCATTTGTAAAATGGGGATAATAATATCCCCTACCTCAAAGAGTTATTGGAAGGAATATATGGAAATATACATAAAGCTCATAAAAATGTGTGTCATATATAATTTTTTAAAATCCATTAAATTTTAGCTATATTCGTGGTCTCAAGAAACTTAGGTTATCAGGGAGGTTTACAAGGACTTCAGTGAGGCATTTCTGCAAAGTTACGAGTAAATGACCTTGTGAAACAATTCCTTTGGGGACAATTTTGCCAAAATTATTTTGTCTGGTTAGTCTCATAATGCCCTTAAACATAATATTTTATTCTGACATCTTCTTATTGAATGGATAGAATGACAGAAGACACAAGATTCTGACTACTGTCTAGATCATTACTTTACTATTCAAAAAAACTCAAATCTGGATTGACTTGAAAATTAAGCCTTTATTAATACAGAAAGGGATTACTCACCATTGTCTTTTATAAAGACACTTTCTTTCCTCCTAATGTTCTTTAAGAAACAATTTTCAAAATTTAGTATCATTAAATCCTTTAATTGGTGACCTGCTGTCTGATGCTTGGGAAAAAATTATACAAATGTTAAACAAAATGCAGAGATGCAATGAGCCCCAAATTTATAGCTGTGTCCTTTTGATGGTTGCTATAAATGCTTAAAAATAATAGTGATTTACTGAGTTTTCAATAGTGAACTATTGAATACTGAATTATTCATTGAATGTCTACTACTACATCAATAATCACTAAGGAACTGTTCTAAGTATTCTCAGTTTTCTCATTGTGTCTGTCTTCTGTCCTTAACCTGATGGTTGTTTGATCACATCCAGAAACCTATCTTTCTGGTTGGGTTCAATCTCTGTCTTCTCAGCCAAGTCATCAATAATGATGAGGTCCTCTTATGAACTTCTGGCACTTATTTCTCAACCTATCATTACAGAATAATTATATACAGTTGTCTGGTGCCTTTTCTAGTATTTAAAGTTTGGTATGCATATTCCAACTGTATGAATTAAGTTCTGTAATGGCATGAGGTTTTTTTTTTCTTATTAGCGCAGTGCTCAACATTCAAAGTGTTGAATTAATAATTAATATATTTCCTAGTGATGTTCTCTTGGACAGATTCGACTCTGATTTCACTTTATAAAATGCACTGAAACACACATACTTGCATTCTTATAACAACTTTTAGACATCCTAAAAAAATTGACAAATTCTGCTTTGAGAACATTTTATTATATGTTGTGGAGTGTATGCACTCTCTCCTCTTCTTTTGGGTGACTACAATTATAATGCACTTTATTTCTCCATGACTGACTCTAAACCTGAATGTGGTAACATGCCAGTCTTACCCAAGTTTGAATGCAATTTGGATTATTGCATGCCCTTTGGAAAGTACTTGATCAGACATCTAACTAAATTTCTCATGAAATTAAACTTTTCCACAAAAAGAGAGAGAATATGTCTCAAACTCTTTGAGGATTTGTGTTTGGCATATCCTTTGCAAGTCTTTTACTCAGAAGGAATATATAGAGATGGATTTTGCTGCCTTTACCAGATTCCAAACCCTTTTAATTCATAAAATACAGAGTAAAGATTTGTCTATATGAGAGAGACACTTCAGTTTGTAGCGTACATGATGTAGACTCTTGGTTATGAGCATTTCAGAGTACAAATGTCCACTCTATTCTTTACCCTTTCACTTAGGAAACATACCAATCCAGGGTTATAGATGGATGGATCAAAAAGAATAACCTGAGGGTTATATAAATTCATTAAAAAGGTTAATTATTTTCAAATTTTGGTAACTGAACTCTTATTAGTAATACATTAGTGCTATACATCTTACAACTGGCCATGACATATGGTGCTAGCAGGGTCATTGAGAATCCCTGCCCTATGTAAATATTAAAGGGACTGCACACCAAAGGGTCTAGGAAGTAAAGTGATAAAGATTGATGACCACGCTGTACTTATTAATCTAGTCTACGTCTGAGGTTAACAACTACTACAAGATGCTGTAGGCTTCCCAACTCTATCCCTTTGGCATTCACAGCCTTCTTAATACAAGTACTTTCAGGTTTTACTCTAAAGGTTTTTTCTGACTCCACAGGTCTGAGTCAAGGCAAGCTAGAAGTGCTAGGGAGTTAACTACTAATGACTCCCCCCCACCCACCCCCGAGCCACCCAGCTTCCCACGAATTACAAATGGGAATTAGTACATGAGTAGTCTAGTTCTCTCTTTACTCCCATTGTAAAACTCTAGAACATATTTCTCACCCTCTGCCAAAAGTACAAAGCCAGATTGAATCCTACTTGCCCACTGTGTTTACCTGCTTATGAAACACCATATATTGGCATTCTTCCCTTCCTTGCCTCACTTCCCTACTCTCCTGAGATTATCACCTCAATAAACTACTTGCACATAAATCCTAATCTCACAGTCAAGCTCCTGGGAGAACCCAATATAAGCCAGAAATGATTATCTTTTCTGTTCTCAAAGCTGAGCACACTTGAGATCTGGCAGGGCAAGGATGAAAGAATAGCAAGAATTGTTAGCCCTTCAGAGAAGAGGTAAATTGTAAATCAAGACTGGTGTCTTTTCCGGGAGTCTGTCTTCATTGTGTTTCACTATTAAAAAAATGTTTCAAAAAGGGGGTAGAGAAAATTAGCATGCTGAATCATTGCGTTTCATGGTCTAAATGTATTGTCTAGTTGTCACCAACATTTGTTTGGCACCATAGTAATAGATAATGTCACCCATAAGCATTTATGTCTGGCAACTTGATTTTCATAGGTTTATTGCTTAGACAAACTGGCCTTGATATTTTTCACTGAGCTTGTCAGTATAAACAAACTTATTTTAGATTTAATATTTTATTTGATTTCTCAGAAGACAGTTATATTGATATTTTAATCTAAGGTGCTTTTTTCATTTTGGAGTACTGAATTTATACTATTTTTTGTTTGTGAAGGAAATTGAGGTTGATTTATTGTTCTTTCTGAAATGTATAAATTGCCATTTGGTTTTCTGAATAGACAATATGAATAAAAACATCACTTGGATTCAATTCTGGGTTTTTCACTGATTTATAAGTCTAAGTACAATCTAATTAAGTTTTATATCTCTCCGTTTCTCTATATGCCAAGTGGAGAGGAATACTATTTACCTTCCATTTTATAGTATCATTATGTAATTAAAAGATTCATGAGGTGAGTTTTCAGAGAATAATGTCTAATATGATTGGTCTACTTAATCAACCAATAGTTTAACTTGTTAAAATTTTAATTTTGCCTTGATTTTCCATCCCTAAAATTCTGATAAGAGAGAAAGAAATTATTGATATGGATGATGATGTATCACTAAGGTGTGGTGGAGTAGCAAGTTTTATGAAGTTTGGCTTCATCTAGTTCTCTTTGCTATTAGACACAAGATACCTAAGGTGCTTGACCCTGCTGGGTACTGCTCCAACTGGTTACTGCTTCCTCCGTATTTTTTTTTTCAGGACTCTTATTTTCACCTTGCTCACATTTTGACTGCTGTGGCAGCGGCTTCTGTACTGCCATAATATGCAGAGACCTTGCTCATTTACAAGCGGTACTTTATACAGTTGGGATCCCCTATAGCTGAGCAACACTGCAGTGCAAACCAAGCAATCCCTTTTCTAGGTGCTGGGACCAAGGGCTCATTCCATAGCCCTCTTAAACAGAGTTGTGGATGTTGCTAATAAGTAATTCTAGAGGCTTGCAAGAATTGAGGATTTCCCATATGCTAACCATTGTGCTCACCACTTTCCCTGCACACCCTTATGTAATCCTCAAAACAGTTTGAGAAGTGTTATTTTATTCCCATCTGGTAAATGAATTAAGGCACAAACCTGAAGCTTAATATATAGCTGCTCCTCCTGTAAACTTCTTAGATTTAGAAGGAGATGGACATGGTTTAAATCCTGTTTTTCCTACTTATCAGCCAAGTAGCCAAAAGGTGTTTTCATAATCTCTTTCAATCTCATTTGCCAGTTCGGAACCGAGGGTCTAACAGTAGCTTCCCTGCATGGTTTAGGAATGTTTGTGAGGCCAAATGAACAAACCATAACTAGATGACATGTTTTGTAAAAAATAAATTGTAATTTTATATTTATTATTCATACTTTTTAGTTAAAGGAACATAGCTGTATTTCTTTCTCACTCAGAATCTCCAAAAATAGAAAAGAAAATCTTAGTGTTTTTATACCCAACTGACAATTTCAGTTTCATTGATTGAAATGTTCAAGAAATTCACCCACCTCCTTTTTGTATCTTCTACTACTTCTCCCACACACTGGCTAAACCAATCATATTGACTTTTAAAATAACCAGCACTAAACTATTAAATCTCAGACTAATAAGGTCCCCAGGTTTATGGAAGAGCAAAAGCAATTGTTTCCACTTAACTCAGTTCCCTATAACTGAGAAGTTTGTCGGACAAGGTAATTTTGAAATATTAAGTGAATATTTTGGTATTTCAGATTTTTTAATAAAACAATATTTAAAGGGTATGCCTGGGAAACAGAGTTCATAAAATTTATTTTGAATAGACTTTCACAGAGGGCAAGTCCTTTCATATAGTGGAAAAGAGGTGAGTCCTTAAAATTTTTTTCTATGAAGATTCATTCCCTTTTAAGTTAAATGAGGCAGGTGATTATGTGTGCTGATTAATTTTGTGGGTTAACTTGGTTAGGCCAGGGTACTCAGATATTTAGTCAAACACCAGTCTGGATGTTAGTGTAAAGGCATTTTTTAGTTGAGATTAACATTCAAATCAGCAGACTGAGTAGAACAGATTACCCTCCCTAATGTGGGTGGGCCCCATCCAGTTAGTAAAGGTTTTAAGAGAAAAAAAAAGACACATCCTACATGAAAGGGAGAATTCTGCTTCCAGACTGTCTTCACACTTGAGCTGCAACATTAACTGTTCTCTGAATCTCCACCCTGTTGGCCTACCCTGCAGATTTTGGATTTTCTAGCCTCCAAACTTACAAGATCTAGTTACATGAATTAGATGATTAAAATGCATCTCTATTTGTCTATCTACACATATTATTGGTTCTGTTTCTCTGGAGAACCCTGACTGATACACTATCTTTTCCATCCTTCATAGCTCTCAACAGCACACAGTTGGTGCTCAGCAAGTAAAAATGATGGGCAGCAAGTGCTTTAAGAGGAGTCATGGAAACAAAGTGTCTTCCACCAAAGACATACATACAGGATGCTCATGTCTCCAGGAACACTTACCCTGGTTCAGAAGAAGCCCCCAATCTGACTTAACTGTTTTTGGATACACTGTGAGACTTTTTTATCAAGGTAATTTTTTTTCACTGAGTTTGATTTTATTGCTTTCCCATGAAGTTAAACATAGCCTTTTCCAACCCCTGCCCTCCCCTATTTCTTCTCTCTTTGTCACTCTTTAACCCCAAAGGGCATTGGATCTATTCCTGGCTGCACCTTCTGAAATCTATGAACAGTGAAATTACATAATTAATAGACAGTTGAATAAGTAAGTAGTAGAGTGCCAGAAAGTCCACAGTACATTCTCTTCCGTCCCTTCACCCCCGGCTTTCCCCTTGGACAAATGCAGTTATGGCAGCAGATACAAAGGCAATTAGTTTTGAAAACTCTGGCATGCAGGAAGTCCCCATACAATAGCTTGGAATAAGGAGTGGTGTGTATTAAAAAGCTTTGTGAGTATTCACCACCATCTGCTCCTATCAGGACTGTCAGTTCTGCATCAGTCCCTCTCTCTCTCCTACCCAGCTCCTACACACTATGGGGGTGTCCTGTGTTATCCTTGGAACAGCTATCATCTGGCAGTGATTTTAACATATGTGCAGCCAGTATTGCTGCTTTAAGCAGCTCATCAACTTAGAAGGCCACTAAAATGAGGAAAAATACTTTATTTTACATGGGGGAAGGTTTGCAATAAAAGGGGCCTCTATGTTTCCTTAAAGCAGGAATACTCATTCTGTCCAGTCTCAAAGTCCACACCTTATCTCATGTAAACGCGTGGGGCATTGGTACCTAGGATGTGAAAAATCATTTCAGCTGGGTTCGTGATAGCCATTCTTATTTAAAATTAACAATTTTATTTTTAAAAGTATAGGATTATACATTTGACTCAAAGATATCCTGGAGCTTAAAATATTCTAGAGTAATATCTATATAGCCAAACCTGGAGAGGTACTGTGTTTGGAAGTCTTCTGAAGGATGGCAGATGGATTAAACAAAAAAACAAAACAAAAACAAAAACAAAAACCCAAAAATAAACAAACAGAAAAAAATCCTAAAACAATGTGAGAAAAAGTATGGGTCCCTGCCTTAATTTTGTGAAATTTTCATATTGAAGAATGTTTAAGAGCTAGTTCTGTGGCCTTCCTTGAAATGAAGAATAAGCACCTGAATACCCACATCACTCTGTCTTTCAGAGTAGCAGATATCCTTCTATCTGTTGTGTGGGCCTGAAATTTGAATTACTGCAGGTAGCAAAAATGAAGAGGCTCACCATTTTGGATGGTGCTGAATGATAGAACAAAATGTGTGTGAGGATACTGTACATATTGCTCCATGAATGGAAGGTTGGTGGGTATGCTCTCTATCCATATTTTGCTTAAGCCAAATAGGAGAGATTTGTTGTTTTGTAAGGTGTCAGAGTAAACTGTTGTCTTACGATGTGGAAGCTTCCTAAGATATTTTATCGCTGGTCAGAAATAGGGAGTCTAAACAAAGAGAGGCCTTGTCACAGATTGCTTATTTTATTTTTAAATTTGTGGTTTTGATTCTCTAATATTTTTTTTTAATGAGCAACAGAAGCCAGAAGAAGTTTCTTACTGTGATGATGAAAATCATGTTTGGAATGAAAAAGCCTGATTTTATTTTAATCAATGTTTATTTAGTTGATTTACTTTGATAAAAGAAAATATACAAATAGAAAACTAAGTAGAATACTTTATCCTCCTGGTTCCATATCTCTGATTATTGATAATGCGCTGATGCCTATCTAATTTTTATTTTAGAAATTAATGTAAGGGCTTATGATATTTTAGGTATTAAATGTAATATTAATTAATTATAATTACACATTTAATATTACATATTAAATTAAATTTCCATTTAGCTTAAACTCCTCTAGTCAAAAGTAAGAAATTTAATAGAGACTTCCATATATGTATATGTATATATATACATATATATTATTTTAATGTTACTTTTCAGTTAAATTCTCTTATAAATTAAGCATTCAGAAACTGGGGAACTAACACTTCCAGGCTCATCTTGACCCCCACTTCTTAGATTTCTCTGGGTCCTCTTGGTCTAGGCCCTTGTAGTTTTACTTTCTCTTAGGTAGCTGGACACCATTGTTTTTCTGCCAGCAAGCTGACTTTTTTTTTCTGATGTGTCCACATTATAGTGAGTCCCATCACTTCCTTCATTGCTGCTGAGTACAATCCAAATTTTAAAAGTTCAGATGTTTACCTTACATTTTAAAAGCCCCCAAATTCCTTTGAATTAATGGCATACATGAAGAAATTTATACATGCAAGCAAGTATACATTATTCTTTTGAGAAAAATAGGTATGGGATATAGATGCAAAATGAACGTGTGCTGTTTGGAGGTGGCAGGAGAATGAACTATTTCATGATAGGATTGAGCTGTGACCAATACAAAGGAACACTTGAAGTTATAAGAAGGAGAATAATGAGGGGTGCCTGGGTGGCTCAGTCAGTTAAGTGTCTGATTCTTGATTTTGGCTCAGGTCATGATCTCAGGATTCATGGGATCAAGCCCAATATGGGTCTATGTGCTGACAGGGCAGAGACTGGTTGGGATTCTCTCTCTTCTCTTTGCCCCTCCCATGTTCATTCTCTCTGTCTCTCTTTCAAAAAAAACATTAAAAAAGAATGAGAATAATTAAAAGAAGAGGGTCCCAGAGAATCACGAGGCAGAGGAATTAGCATTGCAAATAAGAGTAAAGGAGGGTTCCTGAAGAGGGTGGAGAACAGGAAAGCAAGAAGGTAGGGAATTTAAGAATAAACAAAATAGGATAGCTTCTGTCAGATGTGAGAGAAATCAATGGGAGGGAAATACAGTAATTTTTAAGAATTCTGAGGATATGGCTGAAAGGAGACAAACATGGATGGTAGTGATTCAATCTAGACTATTTTTATGAGTCTTCTAGTTATTTTCTTCAGGTCTGGAATAAGAGTTAGTGAGTAGATACGGAAGATAAAAAAATAAGCAAACAGACCAGCAATTATTGATATCTCACTAAATTCTAGGCACTGATGAGAGATCTCACTGCTTCAATCAATCAAGGAGGTGCTAGGACTTATGCGTGGGTGAGGTGTGGCACTGGACAATCCTCTGAGAGAATTCAGGGCTACATGGATGATTGATGGAGGCTCCAAAGTACATAGGGGAGCCAGCAAAACTCCTAACTGGGGGTATTAGAGAAGCCAAGGAGCTAGAGGTCCTGATGAAGTTAGAAGGGGTTGAAATGGGAGTGAGCAAGGACTGAAAAAAACAACAAAAGGTCATGATCAAGAGGGAGACTTAATATTGGGATTAGGATTTTTTCCCATTGATTCAGTAGCTCAGGAAGTGATCCTGCTTAGTAAAAGTAGAAGATTAGACTTGAGAAGGCCAAGGAACTCTGAGTTTTTTTAAAATCTAAGAATCATTCACTTTTTGATGAATGCATTGAGTAAATTATTGAATATTAGCTAAAATCCAAAATCCAAAACCAAAACCAAAATCAAAAACAAAACAAAATGAAACCTGAAACAAACCTCCAGAGAATTTGGTATAAGAAGTTCCCGTGTTGTGCCTCCAGGTCTCTGGGAAATTAGTGTTCTAAATGAATTTTACTCTTAAAACTTAGAGTTGCAGCTCCAGATATAAATCCCACTGCATTCACAGTTAAAATTTATCATCAAATTGTTTAACTGGCAATTGCAGCCATTCATCTGCAATTTCTAAAGGCTCTGGAGACTACAACAGCACCCAGTGTGCATTTGCTGACCTCAGATATTGATTTGAATACATATATTGAATCATTTTTGTTGTATACCTGAAACTAATACAATGTTAGTTATACTTCACTTAAAAATAAGTAAGTAAACAAAATATTGATTTGAACACTTTGCAATACAGTGAGTTCCGGGTATATGCAGAAGTGCATACTATAATGGATTGAGATTAGAAACATAAGCACAGGCAAAAATCCACCAATTTCTGATTTCTTTCAATTTTGCCAGTAAATTTGTTTTCTCCGGGACCAGCAAACTGATTCCACAAGAAGAGCTCTCATCCCTGTTATTCTGCCTCTTTCCCACCTTGTTTCCATTTCCATTTGCTCAGCCCACTGAAATATGGATTAGTGGGACTGAGTGTATAATTATATTTTTTTCTGGCTCATAAATGTTTTCCTATTATTATTTTCTTTGAAAATTCATGTGGAAATAACTACCATGAAGGACAGTGTAAGAATTCTTTAGCACCTTAACTATGGGTTTATTTGATATTTTTATGATTAATATGAATAAGGATATTAATACCAATTAGTAGAAAACAACCTTTGAGATGTTCTACCATTTCCAATCTTTTCCTCTGAACAAGGTGTATTGGAGATGGAAATAATATATTTAGCACTTTTATGGCCTTGGTAACATATCTGCTTTTAGATGCCCATATTAACAGACCACTTTTGTTTAGCTTCCTCTGCTTTTAATCAGTCCAGCATGATTACCTTAATCACACGATGTAGCCACATCCTGGGTCATTATCCCCTTGCTCAGTAGCAGACCTAATAAAACAATGGGGAAGGAAGTACCAACAAGAAAGGTGAAATAATACCAGATGAAGGGAGATTTTTGCTAAGTGAGACCTACATAAGTGGTTTTTGGTGAAGTATAACTCAATCGGTAGAAACTTACAACTAGGAGAGTGTGTCCCAGGCGAGGGGACACATGTCATGTCCCCTCATACAAGAAGGGGTAAATTGGGATGATGTTGCCAGCACTCAATTCAATGCAGAGGGCAAAGATGAAAGATAAAAAGAAGTCTGGCATAAGATATTAAAATAAACAAACAAAAAATCAGAAAACTTGAAAGTAAGTCCTTAAAATAAATAAAGGGCTTTTCTAATGTCCTACTATAATGTTTCATAGCCCAGTTATCCTTAATTTCCACTTGAATGCCTTATTCTTTTTTTTCCTTAAGCATGAAAATATTTTGGTGCAGCTGATAAAAATGAAAGGCTAGCCAATAGAAGATTATTGCTAAAATCCCAAGATAGTTTATATGGTTAGTTTACAATGCAGATTCTGATTCAGTAGGTCTGGGTGGATCCAAAGTTCAGCCGTTCTAACAACTTTCTGGTGAGGTTGAAAGTGCTAATTGCCAGGTAGGTAAATGTCAGTTCCCAGCTTTTATTTATCTACTAGTGCCTCCTCAGGTATCCGGTAAACTACAAAACCTAGAAACATTCCTGGACCACCTATTTATATCTGTATTCTTAGAGCGTTTTCTAAAAGAGCGGCAGTATATAAATTTGTAGGTGTTCTTCAGTCCAGCAGTTGCATGACTTTTGTTCTTTAGGGTATTTTATTATAAGTTTATTGTCATAGACCACATAATAATAGGAGAATCAATATTGAGAGGGTGTCAGGATGCTTGTATTATATTTTATACTCTGCATCTAACTGGTTATGTTAGACTAATAATCTTTCAGTACCCTTTCAGCTTGGTGATTCAGAGCCAGTGAGCACAAGATAGACCTATTTAGCCTAAGATGTCATTCCCTAGTATTTATTGGCTTTGAATAATAAATGCAGCTCTTTCTGCATGTCTCTCTGCTGAGGTTGCTTTTTCCAGTGGGGAGATGTTTCTTCAAGATCACTTTAAAGCCTAAAGATTTTTAATTCCTCTTAAAACTACTTTTTTTCTATCTTTTAATTCAGATTTCCTTTAAGAGGAGAAACCACACCCACAGCCTCCTCCCCACCCCCCACCCCAATCAATTATTTCCTCTGCCTTGATTTTTGTTATGCAACCCCGCTAGGTTGCTCTGCTACCAGAGGCTCACAAGATAAATTGCCTCCCTTTGGCTGTGTTGTTTTCTTCAATTATACAAACAGCAGCCTGAGAATCTGGAGGAGATGAGAACTACAAGAATTCTGGGAGATGCTAACGATTAGCACTTGCATTATTAGTCTCCGGAGGTTCTTAAAGCTCAGAGTCCCTCCTGGCATTGTCAGAATAGCGAAGAGTCGCTGAAGCAGGCAGCAGGCAGGCATCATTCAGCTGCCCTGGGTAATGCTCTCTTCGGTGCATAGGACTGTTTGCCTCTAGAATCCCAAGATCTGCCCAGGAATCAACAGACACTGCACGGCCATGATGAGTTTAACCGTATATAATCAGTCTGGAGGGCTGATAGCAGTGAAAAATCTTGTTGCCCTGGGAGGGAAGCCCATCTTTCTCTAATAAAACAGAATGTAGCTACTGCTCCACTCCTTTCTAAAGCTCTCTCCTTTATATTATTAATTTTTTCAAAGTACAAGTTAGAGCAAGCCTTTAGAGACGCCAAGCTTATCAACTCTATTCATCTTCTGAGTGAATACATTTCTTTATGAAAATGCTCCTGGAATGCTATTTTGTTTGTGGTTCTCCAAGGAGCGAGCTTTGTATCTCTCTACCTATTCTGCTCCATTTAAAAATGAAGTGCATAATGATACAATTGTCAAAAGGAAAGAAATACATCCCGAGATACTGTGGACTGAAGCATCAAGGAAGAGTAAAAGTTTTCCAGTAAAGCCTTTAGTAGTATTACTGTGCAGGCACTATTTCAGTTTGCTCTGAGGCAACTTTTTTGGAGACACAAGTTTCACTTCTAATGAAGAGTGGAAGTTTATTGGCAATATGAGGTAAAAAGCAGAGCAATCCAGAGAATCTGGGGGAGACCAGAGAGGTTTGTTCACTTCAAGATGAGAAAATGAGAAATAGATCTTGGTGTAGCATACATGATGTGAAGTAGAACATATGGGGAAGGTGTGGGCTTTGGAGTTGGACACATACAACTTAAAACACTCATGTACTTTGTGGCTTTGGGCACATTTCCTTGTATTCATATTTTCCATTTGTACAATAAGGATGGTAGTACCTTCTGCACAGGGTCGTTGAAAGGATCAAATCAGACTGGTAGAAGTCAATTTCCTAGGATGTAATACGACTAATGAGTGTCAATTTTGCTAACACTTTTTAATAGTCAGTGTTTTCTGCTCCTTCCTTCATTTGTGTCTCTTTTATAGTTCTTATGACACATCATTCAAATTACTTTTTCAGAGGAACCTGGGTGGCTCAGTTGGTTAAACATCTGACTCTTCAGCTCAGGTCAAGATCTCACAGTCTATGAGTTCCAGCCACGCATAGGACTCCACGCTGGCAATGCAGAGCCTGCTGGGATTCTCTGTTTCTTCTCTCTCCCTTTCACTCTCTTTCTAAAAAATAAATGAATGAAAATAACTGAAATTAAAAAATGAAATTATTTTTTCAAGTCTGTTTCGATTTTCTCTTAGACATGGATCATACCTTAATAAGATCACTGAATTTGAGATCAAAAATACTTAAATTCAACAAATACAGGTTTTTTCACCAGGGAAAAAGGGATGGGGATACTTCTCAAAATAGCTATGATGATTAAATTGGAAGCCTTATAGGTACTCTCCCTTGACATAGTGCTTAGCACAGAGTCGTCTCCATGAAGATGTTAGTTCATCTTTGGCTTCTTTGGCATGGTCAGTGCCTAGCAGTGTCTGACATTATTTGTATGTGTAATACCGTAGTTTGATGAATGAAAGAATCTATGGATAAGTGTGTGAATGTCTAAATAAAAAAAGAACTTTAGGTAGAAAGACAGAGACTTTGGTTCTAATTCTGCCTTTGACTTTGGCTGTGTAGCTCTGTGACCTTGGAAATACACTTTTACTATCTGGGTTCCAGTGTCCGTCATTGAAAGGAAGAATTGAGTTGAATGAACTACTTAATACATAACATGTCTTTTAGGTCTAATCTGCATGTCACAAAAATCAGATTTTGTCAAGATCTGAAGCTTTGATTTATATGAAATCTTACTTTTCAGCAATACAAAAGTACTATAGTAAATGATAGAAGACATGCATTTTTCTCTAACATTGTGAGTATAGTCAGAGTGAATGAAAAAGAGTAAGAGGTCCTTGAAAGATATCTGCTTAATGGCTTCATTCACTTATGTAATGACAAGTGATTAGTTTTGGTAATGGAAAACAAGACAGTAAAATATCAGTCTAACATTTCAGACTTACTAAAAGTATCTTTCTCTGAGGAATCTCTTGATAGTGAAAGACATCTGAGCCCTTACAATACAGAAACACACCTTGGCTACTTCTACTAAATAACACGCAAGTACTGCACCACATGGTGATTTTTAAAATGGTGGTTCTCAAAGTGCGGTCCCTGGACTGGGATTAGGCATCAATACGAAACTTGTTAGAAATGAAAAATTTCAGGCCCCAGCCTAGATCTTCTGAACCAGAAATTGTGTCCAGCAATCCATGATCCAGGAGATTCTGATTCATACTGAAGTTTGAGAATCACTAGGTAAGGTCATCTTACCTGAGGACCTGTTTCTCAGCTGTTCAGAATTAATCTCAATGAAGTGCTTTCTCCTAAAACAGAAGCTATGTCAGTATTTCACCATATATTATATATAAATGTTCAGATGCTCAAAAAAATCCTATATTCTTCACTTCCTAAACATAATAATGATTCTGCGCCTTTTTAAAGGGAAGAATCCAAAGATATCTGATTTGAAAAGCTGTGAGGTCATTTATTTTTACCTACAGTTAGCATAGGTACATACATTCTTCTCTCTTTTCCTCTCTTTTTAAAAAAAATTGCTCTCAAATATTTAGGGTAAACAAGACTTCTGAAGAGTTTGAGATGAAATCACTTTGTTTCACATACCATGGCCCCAGAAGCCATGGTGTCTTTGAATTTAGTGTCCACAAAAGCTTCTCCTCATCACATTTCCCTTTGTCTTTGAGGCAGAGAGAGATCAGTAGCAGTAGGAACAACTGCTTCTCTTTTGCATGATTTCTGTGTTTTTACTCCACTTCCTTCACTTTCCTTTCGTTTCAGAAATAATGAGAAACATTTCTTTCCCCTGTACTTTTTATCACAAAGGAAAGAAAAAAACCTCATTAAAATAATGAAGTAATTTCAGCATGATTAATTATGCCCCAAAGCCATTGATGTCCACAGGTAATGAAAACACTCAACCACCCTAAGCTCTGGTTGTGAGATAAAGTTATTTGCTCCTTTTTCGGCAACTGTGGATATGCAGGAGGGAGCAGGCTTTGGCACGGCCAAACTTAGATGAATGATCTGTTTCATCTTGTGCTGCAGCCGGATCAATCTGGTCACCAAGAGTAGACAGATTTCATCGGAGCCTTTTGACAGAAATTCATTTGGCACAGAGAAATCATTGAGGAGTTTGCAATGTCTGTTGTCAATGAAGTGAATTTAAACATGGAAAAAGGAGAAATCCTGCACTTAGGTAAACATAATTGAGGGGAAGAAAATGAAGGCTCACCAAACATTTGAAGTTATTTTGTCAAAGAAATGTAGTTTATGGCTAAATCAAGCACTGTAGTTGAATGATAATAGGTAGTCACTTGCTTAACTTGGGCCAGGCCTTTGTTTCTTAAGAGTTGAATTCAAAGACATTGAGGCATATTATTGCTATAATTGTTCTCAATTATAGAAGGGGATATATATGAAATTCATTTGTACATGGTATCTGTTTATCCTGATTTATGAAATTGATTCTGATCAGCATTTGTCACTGGGGGGAATAATTGTTTATATTATTACTGCTCTTTTGAATGGAAAGTAGATCTGAAATCACATGAATTATCATCAGTTTTTATGAAGCTCTAAAAACAAAGGTAAAACAGCAGATGTTTGGGTTTTAGTTAATAGGGATAAGATGCTTTATTGTACAACAAAAGGAAGCTCCATAGTCACTGGCAATAGATGAAGATATTTTGAAGTGCATAACTTCTTCCAAAGTGAAACACACAAATAAATAAGTTATTAGAAGAGACCTAGAAATGTGGATTGACTGTAAATGGAGTTTACAGCTTGATATATGTGAATTGAGTTGCAATACCAATAACACAAATGCTCAGCCATAATAGGATTCCTAAGAGAGTGGGTGGTTATAGGTCTCCCAAGCCATAACGGCAATCCCCTCTCTCTTTAATGGCTAATCTTTCTCCAATCATGTTCTGTAGGTAATGCTGTGGATGGGATTTAGTCATTTAATTATGAGGCAAGGGGAAAAAGGGCCATAAACCAAAGCTCATGTTACTCAAGTAGAAATAAAAACGGGCTGTCTTAAATCCATCTCATTGTGGTAAAGGCAGATGGTTACTGGGAGATATTGAAGTATTTTCATTCTAAGATAAAAAGTAAGAGTTCATTCTCTGCATTTTTAAAAATTAGACCTTGCTCAAGTTTCTTGGTATTTCACTGATAGTACTTCAAGGCTTACTATGTAAGCTACAAGTATCATTATCCTTTAGGGTATTTACACACTTCAACTATTTCGGTGAAGATCTGTTTATTCAGCACTGTGTGAGGTATTGTACTTCCAGAATACCTGTTTTCCTATCAGTTATAGTAAGCCCTTGGTATGAAGTAAATGGACTCAGGTGATATTTGAATCTATTCTCTAAGGAGCCAGCTCTTACATCCACAAGCCAAGCATCTTTGTTTTTCACCATCTCTCACACAGCTTATGGGCTTTTCAAGTTGTGGAGCAATATAGAGCAATACTCAGCCCTGACTGTGTATTAGAATCACCCAGGGAGCTTTAACAACTACCAATGACTGGTTCCTCCTGCATACCAATTAAATCAGATTTGCCCATGTTGAGTCCCAGGCATTGGTATTTTTAACACTCCGCAGGTGATTTTAATGTGATCCCATCTCCATGATTGAGAGCCACTGTTTTCTAATTTTAACTAGAGAAGTAATTGTGCATATCATTATTCTGTTTCGTCTATTCTTTTTTTTCCTTCTGGGCTTAAAGTAATTAAGTGATGGCCAACTCTTTGCATCTTGTTTTATAGATTTAAACATCCCATTTATTAAAATACTTACTTGTAGCCAAATATATTTTTATTGATTTAAATATAACTGAAATTATTACAGAGTCTTGGAAAACACCTATTATCCAAGTTTTTGTTTTTAGGTTGAATTCTGTAACTAATTAAGCATTCCATCTCAGGTTTGTGACCTGGGGGGAAAACGCCATACAAATGAAATATACTGATAACACAAAGATATAGTACGATACCACTTCGTTGCCCTTATTTTCATATTTCTCTTTATGTTATATGCTTTTGTTATTTCTTTCCCTTTTGTCCCCCATCCTAATTCTTTGTGTGACTTGGCTTTTAGTTGTATCTTTTAACTAGAGATTTTCTTCTGGTACATGATTCATTTTTGCCTATTAATATTTTAACATACTATGAAATATTTAAGACTTTGAAAATGGCACAAAGAAAAATGCAACAAATACTCATTCACCCATCACTCAACTTAAGAACTAAAATATCAGTACAACTGAAGCCCCTTTGCATCTTTCCCCATCATTGGGTTGCTGGGTTTCGCAGATAAAGATACAAGCCACCAGTAAAAATTGAATTTCAGAAAAACAACCAAAAACTGTTTAGTTGTTCTAAATATTGCATGGGATACACTTGTACTAAAAACATTATTGGTTATTTATCTGAAATTCAGATTTCACTGGGCATCTTCTACTTTATCTGGCAACCATACTCCCAACTCTACATGCATTTTTTTTATACTTTCACTAGGTATGCAATGACTTAGAAGTTTATATGAATGATATCTTATCCTAGTACATGTCTTATTATAGGTATGTCTTTGCAATCTTTTTACTGGCCCAATAACATGTTTGAATAATACATTTTATTCATGCCACCCTACTTGATCTATTTTCAGTGTCATATAGCTTTCCATTGAGTGCCTATTCCTCTTATTATTTACACATTATTCTGGTGGACATAAACGCAGTTTCAAGATTTTGCAATTACAAACAATGCTGCTGTGAATACTCTTGCATTTCCTCTCAAGTAGGTATTTGACTTTCTTTGAGATTTACATCTATGAGTGGAATTGCTACTTTGTGAGTTGCATATAACATGTCTATTCATTGTTAATTGGCCAATGTTTGGAATGGGAGGGGAAACTAGTTTTAATATGTTGGAAATGATAATGATGATGCATTTACTGACAAATTGTATTTTCAGATTTCAGTCCTGAAAGACATGTATAACAAGTCATTTTACGATCAAAAAATGCTATGAGGTAAGCACTATATAAAATATTGATGATGATGATAGTGACTCTAGTTTTTTTTATTTTTTTAAATGTTTATTTATTTTTGAGAGAGACAGAGGAGTCAGAGTGGGAGTTGAAAAGGGCCAGAGGGAGACACAGAATCTAAAGCAGGCTTCAGGCTCTGAGCTGTTAGCGCAGAAACTGATGTGGGGGCTCGAACTCACAAACTATGAGATCATGAACTCAGTTGAAGTTGGCCTCCCAACCAACTGAGCCACCCAGGCAACCCTGGTGACTCTAGTTTTGACAATACATGTATTTTAAATTTTTTCTCATTTGATATACATTAGACTCCTGAAGAAGGTATTATTATTTATATTTTATAGATGAGAAAATTGAAGTTTAAAGAGGTTAAATAATTATCTTAAGTCATGATATATATCAGTACATGATAGACCCAGGTTTGAAACTGAATTTTTTAAATTCAAAACTCAGGTTTTCCTCTTTATTCTAACTGCTAAATGCAGATAAATATAAATCAGGTAATATTGGGATTTCACATTCAAAGGCATCTTTCTAAATACTTTCTCATATTTAACAAAGTGCTTAGGGAGCATACATTAATAGTCTAATTGTTTTAAGAAATGTGGCAAAACGTATATGCATTTCTTAACTTTGAGTATATTTTGTCTTAAAATAAGTGCCAATTTGCATTTAACTAATAGGACCAGATGCAGGCATGCTATCTCTTCACTGCATGGTTCCAAGCCTGATTAGTAGACTGTGCTCTCTTCTTACTGACAGTGATTCACAAGGAGAAAAAACAAAAACAAAAACAAAAAAAACCTGATGGCAATAATCATGCAAACATTGCTATTTCTAATGTTTGCAAACGCCCAACAAAACAGGATGTTATGAACAAAGTTCTTGAGATTATTCTATACTTGAGACTTCATTTTTTTTTTAGATTTTAAGCATTTATTTGTATGTCTCCTATTGTAGATGGAAAAAATAGATATTTCAAGAGATTAGACAATTTACTCCAAATTTTATTAAATCAATGAAATGGAAACAAAATTGTTTGTTTGCAATCCTTCCAGGAACCTTTCTTCTGTAATCTGAAACTGGCTCCTGGGAAAGAAGGAACAGGCAGTCCACTCCAGGTTGGTAGGTGTCAATTTTATTAAGCAAAGGGAACTTACATACTAGGCTTGTCTTGGGCGGTAAAACAAATGGATCTCCACACCTGCCCACCAAATCATAAAGCTTTATAAAGAGGCCTTAACTGGGGCACCTGGGTGGCTCAGTCATTTAAGCTTCTGGCTCTTGATTTTGGCTCAGGTCATGATTTCATTGCTCATGGGATCAAGTCCCATGCTGGGCTCCTTGCTGAGTGCACAGAGCCTGATTGGGATTTTCTCTCTCCCTCTCTCTTTCTGCCTCATGACCCATGTGCCCACACATGTACTCTCTCTGTCTCTCTCAATATATGTGAGTAAGCTTTAAAAAAAAAAGAAGCCTCAACTGTTTTCAGACACATATACTGTACAGGTGTTTTCAACAGCATACCATCTAAAGGTTACGTTTTTGGAACATTTTCTGGAAGCAAGAATGGCAAGAGGAACCCACATACCAAGGACAAGGGAAGGGGTGAGGAGCCTCAGTTCCCTAAATCCAGCTCACAAGTCAACTGACAGTCATGTCTTTTCAATGACCTTCAATAAAAGCCCAGACTTCCAACAAGAGAGAAAACTGTCCATGTTTTCGAACAATTTCCTGAGAAACTTATGATCTGTAGTAGGCAGAATAAGGGCTCCCAAAGATGTCTACATCCTGATCCTTGGAAGTTACTTTACATGGCAGAATGGATTTTGCAGATGGATTGAATTAAGAACCTTGGTGGAGGGGTAGTAGCCTGGATTAGCCAGGTGGGTCCCATCTAATCCTATGAGTTCCTCAAAGTGGAGAACCCATCTCAGCTGGAGTCAGAGGGGAACTTGACTATGGAAGAATAGTCAGAGACATACAAGGTTGGGGAGCAGAGCCATTAACCAAAGGAATGTGGACAGTTAGAAGCTGGAAAAGGTAAGGAAGAAAATAACTTTCTCCTAGGTTATCCAAGAAGGACTATAACCCTGAGAACTTCTTGATTTGAGCAAGGTAAATGCTATTTTAGACTTCTCATCTATGGAACTTTGTGTTGTTAAGCCATCAAGTTTGTAGTAACTTTCACAGTGGTAAAAGCAAATAATGCATGGTATATTTCGGCCATATAACTATTATATTTGTATACGTAATAGCTAAACTCAATGACTGAGTAAATATTTCTTGATAATTATCGTACTTAAAGTTAAGAGAAATAATATCACTCTTGGAGGTAGGAATCCTATTTTATGTGCAAAAGCATCAACGTGGTTTTTATTTTAAAATGCTATTTCATGAAGACCTACCTCAAGAATTTTAGCTTCAGAAGTGTTCGAGAAGGTTCCTGACGGAGATGCAAAATAAAACAGTTGCTTTGGAAATGGTTTTGCATTTGGCAGCACAGATGTAAATTATCTGCTAAATAAACCAATTATAATACACCCAGGCAATAGAGTACTTGTCAGAAATACATAATAAAGTAAAAATTTTAAATTAGAAATTAATAAATGCAGTGATGTGTGTGAATCTCTAAGTCATGAAAGGAATTATTAGACACAGAAAGCAAAATATAGGGTATGTTTGACTAACTCTGAAAAAGATAAAACTGAAAAAAAGAGACAAGTCATATCAAAATTGAAGAGGCTGGGGCTTGAGGGAGGGAATTGATTGCAGATGGTGGTGAGAGGACTTTGTACTCTGATTAAAATTTTCTGAATATTGTGGTAGTTATAGTATATGTCAAAACTCATGGACTTTAAAGAGGATAAGTTTTACTATATGTAAATTATATGTTGGTAAATAAAAAATTATTTTATCAGTATTATTGAAAAATAATTGACATAGCACTGTATAAGCTTAGGGCATATAGCTTGATGATTTGATTTACATTTTTTGTGAAATGATTACTACGATAGGTTTAGCTAACATCCACCATCTCCTACAAATACAATAAAAAGGAAAGAAAGAAATTAGAAAAAGAATTCTCCTTGGGATGAGAATTTAGGATTCATTCCCTTGAGAATTTAGGATTTATTCCCTTAAGAATTTTGCTATAAATCCTACAGAGATGTCCTCTATAGTCATCAGGTCATACATTCCATCCCTAGTACTTACGTTATAACTTTGTTTTTTTTAAGGGGTTTTATTTAAATTCCAGTTGGTTTACATACAATGTAATATCAGTTTGAAGTGTACAATGTAGTGAATCAACACTTGCATACAGCACCCTGTGCTCATCACAAATGCACTCCTTAATCTCCATTACCTATTTCACACATCCCCTCCCTCCAACCTCTCCAAGAAACTGGCATGTACTTTTAATTCAGCTACAATCATCTCACACAATTTAGGACCCACTGAACTAATGAATCTCTGGGAAAAACCTAGAAACCAAGTTCTTTCACTTGCATCCTAACCATATACATACTAATTAATCCATAAAACCCCAATGCATAACAGAAATTCTCTTGAGCTCTGAAGGGTCTCAATTATGGTCCAGTTTTCAAACTATATTCTCAGAGAGCCATGAATTGCAGGTCCTTGTGTACATAGAGATAAAGAGTATCCTTCTTCAGCAAATCTTTCCAAAAGTGAGGAAAATTCCAGAATGCTGTAAAGAAATTTCAGAATTCATCTTTTCCTTCTGTGAATGCATATGGTCTTGTAATATTGTTTCATTTCCTAAAAATTCCGTCAATTAACAGTTATATAAAGAAAGGAAGAAGACTCTTCTCTCTAGTAAAACAATAGACTGATTTTTTAAAATAGAATTACTTTAAATTATTAAAATTTTGTATCCTATAGAGTTAGGAATTCCATTTAGTGGCTTTTGCTTTTTTTTTTTTTTTTTTAAGCCTAAGGCTTTGTACAAAACATACTGATATAATGAAAAATTGTCATTTTACCTCCCTCTTCTCCCTTCCAGTATCTTTTACTGTGTATATTTAAAAAAAAAATAGCACATGGTAGTCCAATGAGCCATTGTACTCTAGCCTATGACATTCATCTGAGTCAGAGACTGATGACCTAAACAAGGACATCAGAGTTAGTCCTGTTGATATTTACCATCCCTCTATGGTATGAAGTGACTATAACCATTTCTGATTCCTTGAGTATAATGCAATAAATGAAGTTCCTATAGACTTTCACAGATAGAGTAAATTTTTTAACCCTGAGTTATAAAAATATCAACATGGAAAAGAGTATGATTGCATTTTAAAGTAATTTTCAGTCGTGTAAAGGATGTGTTCACGCAGTTCAGAAGGTGTTTCAATAGTCCTGATTGGAGTTACGTGGAGTAATTAGGATGTATCACATTGGGCCAGGTGAGCAATGATTCGGCACTGTGAAAATAGAGTTTGGGGAGGTAGAATTTAGCAATTTGGTGAGTAATTGAATAAATAGCAAGACAGCTAGAATTTATGGATGATTCTAAAGGTTACTAGATATTCTCAAGTCAATTATCTTAAACTGCTAGGTTCTAGAGCAATATTTTTGTTTTTGTTTTAAAATACTGGCTTTAGAGCATATTGATGTATCTCAAAGTTTGTACATGTATACCACCAAAGTGTAATCAACACATAAATTTTTTTCTTTTGTTCCACCTTAATGTTCTGGGAACTCTATTTTAGGAGACCCCATTTTTCTAGATTCATTATTTACATGAAATATTGTCTCTTCCTTCTCCTTCATACAGTTCCATTATCTGGAGCAATTATGTATATCCGTATGAGTGACAAGTTCTTTCAGGATAAAGTTCATTAATCACAATAACACTTCTTATCTGACTGGAAACTCCTTTCATTGAGTATCTATTCATGCACTCCAAACCTCCACATGTTAAAATGGCTTTCTAAAATATGTCAGTGGAAAAAAAATCTGAGAGTAAAGCCCCATTGTTTGATTTCAGAACTTTGTCCTTCTACCAAAGTCAAGGTCTGCAGGGAGTGTTGACAATTTGATCTGTAATTAAAAGGAAAAGTATTTACAAGAACCTATTTATATACTTTATGGTATCCCCTGGGATCATTTAACTGACTGATTTGGACATACTAGACAACAAATTGAGGACCTGGTCTCCTCTCCTTTTATAACTCTGTAAACATAAACCCAAATTGATTGGTCTCTAATACATGAGAACCAAATGAAAAATTAATTAGATTGGCTACAACCCTGAAGTGAGCACTTTACTGCTTTGTTGCTTTGTCTATTTGATCCTTTTTCTTTTGATATATCAATAAAGTAGCCCATGTGGAAAAAATAATAGAAAAAAGTTAAGAGCAATGATCAAATGAATCCAGACAAACTGTAACACTGAGCAGTCTCTGCAAAGTATAAGATTTATAATTGGTCTCTAGGTATTAACTGTATTATAACATATTAACATCATATCAAATTTTCTCAATTATTAAGCTTATGAGCTTTTCTTTATATTTTCCCCTCTCTTTGTACTAGAAACAATTTGTTAATATGTTTATATCTTCATTTCACTTGTACCTAAACAGTTCCTAAAGAACTGACTTGAAAGCAATTATAGTCCTAGGAAATTTGAAGAAGGATTCATGTAGTGTAACCTTCTTATTTTCATGGGTATAGGCACTAAAGGCGTTGGAGGCTGGGCTGGTGGCAGTACTGGGGCGAGAAATCCTTTTCCTCAACTCCCATTCTTGAGTTCAATACCTTTACTTAGAATTTGAATAATGATCATTAGCTTAGTATCCTGCCAGTAGAAGATTTCTGTGGAAAGAAAATATCCTCCCAAGGGATTTATGTAATTTATTTTTAAACATCTTCGTGAATATCCAACTTGATTATAGGTAAAATTATTCTATGCTTAATTCTATACCCTAAAACTAAGTCTACAGAAATCCACCCATCAAACCTAAAATACTAAAAATTGTTTCATGTTGGGGCACCTGGGTGGCTCATTTGATTGATTAATCATCCGACTTCAGCTCAGGTAATAATCTTGCCCTTTGTGGGGTTTGAGTCCCACATCAGGTTCTGTGCTGACAGCTTAGAGTCTGGAACCTGCTTCTGAGTCTTTGTCTCTTTCTCCCCCTGCCCCTTCTTGCTCTCTCTCTCTCTCTCTCAAAAATAAGTAACATTAAAAATAATAAAAATAAAAATTGTTTTATTTCACACCACAGTACATTGTAAGTGTTTAGCCAGGGGGCATCAACATTTTAATTAAATTTTTTACTTTATTTTTACTTAGTTGATATTCAATAATTGAAAATTATCACATAACGTGCAATCAGATAATGGCCCTAATGGAAAACTAATACACAATCCCTTAAAGTAATGTTAAAAGAACCAGGAGTGTTAGTAATTTGTGAGCTAGTGAGTATTAATCCTTATAATATGCCAAATCTATTCTAAGCTTTACTCTTGGGAACATACACATTATTTGCTTCCCTTCCTATAAGCAATGTAAACTGTTGATTTGGTTTTGTTTATTTCCTTTGTGTTTAAGTGGAAAATAGCTCTTGAGGAGACAGTTGACTGAATTATCACCAAGGAAACTTTTTTTTCTAGGTTTAGGTGTTCTGAGAAAAATAGCTTAAGGTCTTGCCTACCTTAGGCAAAACCAATAAAGGAAAAATTTTCTTTCTTTCACTTTACCATTAGCTACCTCAACCAAGAAATAATATGAATACTAATTAATTCCAAATAAGAGCTTACTTATAACTCATTCACTAAGTAAGTATACACTGAGCACTTTCTGAGCAGATCATTCTGTTAAACAATAAGGATATAGTTACAATAAAACAAATGTGTATTTTCATAAAGCCTTAAATCTAGACTATACACAAATACATATATTTAATTGGAAAATTATATTTAACAATTTCCCTCTGTGTGTTGGAAGGGATATGTTAAACACACTGAGGTGAGATGTGAATAACTTACCTGCTCAGTAGCTAAGAAGAAAGGATGGCTTTGAAAATTTATTCTAGAGATGTTGAATCCATTTAAGCACAGACCATTGGTTTAGTTAAATGGACTACACAATTATGTACTCTTGATTGAAGCGAAGAAAGTGCTAAGGACTCTCTGTGGACAAGGCAGTCATTACTAGAACTTCAACTTTATGAAAACCAGAAATGTGCTTTAAAATACTGACGTAGGGGTGCCTGGGTGGTTCTGTCGATTAAGCGTCCGACTTCGGCTCAGGTCATGATCTCACGGTTTGTGGGTTCGAGCCCTAGGTCGGGCCCTGTGCTGCCTGCTCAGAGCCTGGAGCCTGTTTCGGATTCTGTCTCCCTCTCTCTCTGACCCTTCCCTGTTCACGCTGTCTCTCTTTCACAGAAATAAATAAAACATTTTAAAAAAATGAAATAAAATACTGAGGTAACTTATTTTTCAGTGTAGAATACGCTTTGGCAACTCCCACATGATGAATTGTAATCTCTACAAAAAAAAAAAAAAGAAAAAAAACACAAGCTGGGTTTCTTATGGAATATGATGAAAGAGGAAGGAATATGTTTTGTTGTTGCCTGTTTTACTTATTTTTTTGTTTTTGTTTTGTTTTGTTTTTACCAGCTGACTTGAGGCACAGTCAGGCACTATAACAGCTGAAGTGATAAAGTACAAGATTTTTACATAGTAGGTGGTCAACTGAAATTTAGGGAATTACTTTTCTGGATGGTGTGTGTGTGTGTGTGAGAGAGAGAGAGAGGGAGAGAAATATGTAATAGATGTGTAAGCCTGTGTATACAAAGAGAAAGTGAAGTATCTATACAAAAATTAGAAGAACAAGGTTCATTCAGAGAATTATAATAGACCAGAATGTAAGTTATATATGTACGTCTTAACATAATTTCTCAATGTGATTACTTAAACTAAATTTTATATAGGAGTCTGAATTACTAAGTTTTGATAGTTGACGTATTACTTGGGACTAGGGAGAACTGGTAGCTGTTCAAACAACTTAAAATAATGAATTACTAACATGATAAAAGCTGCGCTCTATCCTTACTTCCCTCCTTCTCTTTCATGAGAGTTTATAAAGGATCTGTCGTATGTCACTAGCCCTGCTGGGGTTATCTGTTAGCATACCTAACAGAAAACCCATGGATACAATGTGGTAAGTACTGTGCGAGGACCCTATGGAGTGCTACCTGTTCTACTTGGTCTGTGATGCAGGTTTATGGTAGGCTGCTTACCTTTGGTGACATGAATTGAATCAGAGAAGATGATTAAGACACAGCCAGCCAAGAAGAGAAGGGTAGCAGACTATGCTAAACCAAGGAGAATTTTGAGAAGCGGATAACTGTTAGAGGAATGATTATGGGGGTTGTACATATGAGCCTCATCATTCTGTGGCCCCTGAATTGAAAAGAGCAAAATGGATGTTCATTGTTCTTATAATAAAACTCTTATTTCTTAATATGTCTTCTAGGATCCTACACTCATCTGACCCGGTTTGTTAACTGTTTTAGTCTTCCTAATACTCCAGAAACACTGATCATTGGCTCTTCTGAAATACTTATTTTCTTTTTTAATCAAATATACTATGTTCTCTCTCACCTGTGGGCATTCCTACATAGTCTTTCATCTCTTCTAGATATTATTCTTTCCCTTCCTTAATTGAGTAACACATATTCATCCTTCAGAGCTCCATTTAGATGTATCTTCATCTGGTATGTATTACCTGACAACCCCTACTCCCCCCACATATGCACTTATTTGAGATAAAGAACCCTGCTATGTCCTCCCATTGCACACAATACTTTTCTCCAACCATATCACAGTTTAATGATACCTATTGTCTGTATCCCTCAAAGACATTAAGCTATGAAACTGCTGAGTTCTTAACTTCTTTTATTAACCATATAATTCTGAGATCCTAGCATATTTTTGGTACTGGTATACAGAAATGTATGAGTTTTGGTTTTGAATAAGTAAATCAGTAAAAAAATAAGAACAAGGAAAGGAAATTTGGAAACCAAATTTTAAGACCTAGAGAGATGATTTCAGAATGGTTCTGTGAAGGAAATAAGAGGGAGAGAAAGAACACAAACCAGAAAGGAATTTCAGAGGATCCAAGAAAGGAAAGAGTTTTGAAGAAGGAGGAACTCAATAGGTTAAACACTGTAGATACCAATTAAAAAGCAACAAGCTGTCTACTGACTTTTGCAATTTGGAACTTCTACTGATGGATGTGCCCTTGATTTCAACATCTGTTTATCATGGCTTTTCTTCTGAATAAATGAAAATAAGTTTTCTCATCAAAACACATATTTTTTATGTGCCATGTGGCTCAGTTGGTTAAGCATCTAACTCTTGGTTTTCACTCAGGTTATGATCCAGCAGTTGTGAGAATGAGCCCCGTGTCAGGCTCTGTGCTGATAGCATGGAGCCTGCTTGAGATTCTCTCTCCCTCTCTGTCTCTTTCCCTGTCCCTGTCTCTCTCTCTGCCTCTCCCCCACTCACCTGTTCTTTCTCTCTCTCTGAAAATAAACTTAAACATGCACATAAAACCTTTTACCCCAATGAAAATGAACTGCATAGTCATAAATTTAGTCAGTGATCTCTTAGTATTCTAGATATTTAATACACACTAGATGCTTAATTGTTACACATAACATAGCCAGAAATCAAAAGATAGGTAGTTATAACTATAGTATCAGTTTTATGCCAAAATTCTTTGCATGTTAGGTAATATAAGCAATAAATAATTTCTCCCAGAAACTGCTAAGGGATTCCTACTGGTCCTAACATTGTTGTATATTAATATGTTAATCTGACTTATTTTTTTATTTTAACACTGACATCTAGTCAGTATGTACCTAGCCAAACAAATTTTCTCTTAGGCCATTGTTTTGTTACATGGAATTAATTCTTAAAATTTCACACAGGATCTCCAATTTTAAAGAGTAAAAGCACATTCTTACTATCAATCTTTGATAGGGTCTTTATTAGTCTTCTGAGCTATGTCTTTTTATTAAATTTTATTTTTTGTTAGATTAAATATTTAGCTAATTTTCTATTTTTTTCAACTTAAACTTTAAAAGTTCAGGAAAAAACAGTCCCAGTAATATCTGTGCCTTAAAGGAAAGGGAAATGATCTAATTTTTATATACAAATTTCTAATTTTTCCTTTCCACCAAAGTGCTTAATTTCTACTAGGCATTGAAAATAAAGCTATTATGAAATAAACCTCTAAAGCAAGTGTGCCTCTACCATACACATTAGCTAAACAAAGTCAAGAAGTCGCAATATGAATACTATAAAACTTCACAGCAAGGAAATGTATGAGCAAGAATAAAATGTTTTGAGTTAAAATGTTTTGAGTACAAAACCTGTTTTAAAAATAGATTTAGGAAGACTGTAAATAAATTTACAATATTTAATACTAGTTAATAACTTGCATTTTACATACCACCCTTTGCAAAAATTTAAAATTACTGGCATTTTTAAAGAAAATTGACAAAAGGTTATATCTCAGTACACAAAGTGTTTGAAACTTTATTTGCATGGTTTTTCTTCAGCTATGTTAAATTAATTTACATAGTTTGCTTGAGAATAACACCACTCTGTTTCCTTTTATCTCCAGGCACATAGTAGGATTTCAGTAAAGCTCTGGAAAATAAATATGTACATAAACAATGAATACATAAATTAGGGGAAAAACAGTTTGTATGTAAGATCCTCCCCAGTTTATAATGAAACTGAGAAGGGAAATAACACTATTATGAAAACCAGGAGTCTACGATTGAGTCAAAAACCTGTATTTGCATAAACTTTTCACATTATGTATCCTCATCTGTGGAAAGTGGAGAGATTGTTCAATTTGGGGGAAGGAGATCCCTCCCAGTTGTATGAATTTGCAATTTGCCATCACTCCCCAGGAAGACCATATGCTATTGAATCCTTATCTGTAAGAACTCAGGTGAACATTTCTCTAAATATCTGACTTTTCTGTGGTAGGATATTTCTCTCCAGTAACATCTAAGACCTTTCTAACAAACACCATGAAGCAAATTGTGGATAGTGTAAGCTACCAATCACAATAAGGGCACATGAAACCAATGCCATTTTATGCAGCTGATGGGTAAGATTACAAAGTCAACACTCTGCATATATTGTGTAATTATTTTTATTATCTACAAGATTTTAGGATTCCAAAATTCTCCTCAAGAAACCTTATAGTTGGTTGTTGGAATTTACATCATTGTTTTTAAAAAGATTTCAATTTCAAATAAACAGAGGACCAAAGATGATATAGAAAATGGTACAGGTTAGAATATCCCCATTGTAATCCTCATTTACTGAATGACTCCATTAACATTTAATTGTTTGCATTATTGGTATAAGTAAAAAAGAAAAGGAAAAGGGGAAGAAAAGAAAAGGAGAAAAAGGAAGAATAAAAAGAATAGCAAACATTTATATAGTACTTAATTGCCAGGAATGCTTCTGAAACACTTTATCTGTAAGAAATACTGTAATCCTCAAAACTGAGTGTATTTGTATGCATATGGTGGATATTTATCAAACTGGCTATTTTTGTCTGGTTTATTGGGTTTTTTTTAAACATTTTCTTTCTACAATTGGGGAATTTCCCACTGTAAGATTTACCTCTCTAACACAGAATTTAAACTTCAACATTACAACTTGTTTCTTGGTGAAGATGCAAGTGTAACCCTGTAAGTCTAAATTTAGATGAGGCTTCCTTCTTTGAACTGGCTGTGAGTGCAGGGAGCTAATTTTTTTTGTGCAGATGTGGCCCCTTGGCTGGCATAGCAGAAAAGTTAGATTTTTTTGGCAATTTGGTGCTTGGTCATTGCAGCTGCAGTGGTGACAGTTTGTTCACCACACAGATTCTTGGATGTGGCTATCTCTTTGGAAGGGGTTGCCTCAAGATAGTTCTCCATGCTTCGGTGATTCTGTAAGTGAGCTATATCACCTAACTTTTTTTTTCCTGCTTTACTTACCAAGAGTGATTCTGTTTGTTAGCAGCCATGATTTTCTACATGTGTAGAAATGTACAGATGTACACATATGTATAAATGTACAGACCAACATTTATATAAACTCGTGTAATTATATGTATTAGCAAAGCTAACATACTTTCTCTGTACAGTTGGAAGGTAACATGTATTGTTTATGTGATTATGTGATGCCAGGCACTTGGGTAGGCCCAGTGCATGAATATTGTAACTATACATTCTCATAACTGTGTAATATAGGACTGTTGGCTTTTATTTGCAGCCCCTCCAAGATTACGAGTAACTGAATATTAGAATCTCTTTATCACTCTTGAGAATCCTAATGAAAAAAACTGTGCTACATACCCCTCAGAATGAAGACAGCACTTCATGTTGTCTCAAGCTATAACTCATTTAGAATTAACTCTTTTATTCAGAGATGAAATTTCCTAGAAACACACCTTGTTTACTTTATAATCAGATCTACAAAACACAGTTTGCTCATTTCATTTTTTTTTTTTTTTTTTTTTTACAATTGCTTTCTGGGAGCACCTGGGTGGATCAATCAGTTAAGTGTCTGCCTCTTGATTTCAGCTCCGGTCATGGTTTCCTGGTTTGTGAATTTGAGCCCCACATTGGGCTCCGTGCAGAAAGTTTGGAGCCTGCTTGGGCTTCTCTCTCTCTACCTCTCTCTCTGCTTCTCCCTACCTCCTCTCAAAATAAATAAACAAACTTTTAAAAAATGGTTTTCTAAAAAATCTATAATAGGGGGACCCACTGTATTATCAGATTTGCTGCTGCTTTGGTGGTTATATATTTACTTCCTCCTCATTGTTACCAACCCATGTAGTCTCTTTAGATTTCCTTTGTGTATGCCCATACATAATCCTACCCCTATGCATTTCTCTGATTGCTCACATCTTTCTTATGGAATAAACAAAGGAACACCATTTCTAGTGTATTTAGTATTTGTTATAACACTGCCCCAATGAAGTTTTACCTAATTAACAGTTGCGGTGCAATAGTACTCCTTCAAAGCCCTGGTTCTGGAGTCCAATTGCCTGGATTCCAATTTCAGTGACCCTATTCTCTGGGTGTGAGAATGTAGGTGAATTACTAGAGCTTCTAGAGTCTCAGTTTAACATTTACAAGATGAGAAAAATAATGGTTTATCTCTCAGAGAAATAAAGTTCATACAGATAGAACACCTTGAGTGGAACATTGTGGTTCTGTCTAAATATTAGCTGCTATAACAGAGTAAGGGGAGTTAAGACCTGCAACCAGACCCACATACTTGATCTATTCCAGGCATCTCAAATGTACTATGCCCTTCAATTTTCTTCCTTCCATGTTTATAATACCACTCTTTTACTCAAGTGGGAATCTGAAAGTCATCCTGGAATTCTCCTTTCACCTGTGATATTTAATTAGCAACAAGTTCTACTTCTGTCTCCTAAATATCTCTTGGACCCATCAAAATCTCTTTATTTACATTGCCAGTTTTCTAGTAGGATTAGCCTCCTATCACTCCCTTCTTCTTTGATCAATGTCCATCTATTCTCCACAGAGCACCCATGATGGTATGTTAAACATCTCTGATAAAGATATGGCAATGATTGAAAACCCATTAATAATTTCACTCTGACTTTGAAATGCAATTCCATACCCTCTCTGTGGCATACCAACTTTGTGTGATTTATGTTTGCCTATCTCTCTAGTCCCATGCTTGGACTCTCATGTTTTTACACTTCTACCATACTAATCTCTTTTCATTTCCCCCCTCTAATGGATTGTGAACTTGGTTATCCAGGTCTTACAGATGCTTTTTCTCTTCTATGAATTGTCTTATATGTATCTTTTCATGTGGCTCTTTTGTCACATCAATAAATGCTATGCCCTTAAGGACTATTCCCCTAAACTCTTGACGGAATAAAGTCTCCTAGAACCCAGTATTTCCCCCTTTATATCCTAAATCAAGATTTTATTTTCTTTGTCAAAGCTTGCTTTCCTATGCTCTGACCTGTGTGGGCCAAGATGTATCCACACTGGTAACTTCTATGTAGTTAACATTTTATATATGGATGCTCAGAAAATAATATTGTATGAATTGTAGTTTGAAGCCAGACAGATGGATCTCAGTCACCTGTGTGTTGACCACTATACATTAATACTATAGCCAAATCCTTCTATAACTTTAGATGATCCTGAGCCTTGAGGTGTATATTAAGTGACAAAATGGAAAGTTGCAGAGGCAGAGATCTCTGGTGTGCCACAACATTAAGGAATATCAAATGAAGAGTGGTCTGTTGGATTGAAGTTGAGAGATGAACATAAGTTGGCTTTAGTGAAAGAAAAACTATTACGTGTTAAGAAATTCTTGTGTTCTACCAAAACAAGCAGGGGCTATTCCAGGGCATCTGGGATCCCAGAATCAACATAAACTATGTCACGTCTGAGAGTCAAGATGAATGTGGTAAATGCATATAAGTGACTAGTCAGAAACTTATTTGTAAAAGGGTTTGAGGATACTTCTTGGAACATTCTGGAATGTAGCTCCAAGTAATCAGCATTTCCACAGTGAAACTATCAGCTTATAGTCTGGGCATTTTCTGCTTTACCACATGATGGCATATGATTTCCAAAAGTGTTTTTAATAATTGGAAGTCCCACTATAGTGTTAATGCTGCACTTGCTCCTCAGGCTTGTTAGTGGCAGATCTTTAAAATGTGCTAGTTTGCTACAAGTGGTGTCACTTCTCATTTAACAGGCACTTGTTTGACCTCTAAATTCTAAGCAGTTTCTGGCCGTTTTTGTTCCCTTGTTTTTTTGGTGTTCTGTTCATGTCTCCCTCCCCACCCCAGTCTGATTCTCTCTCTCTCCCTCCCCGCCTCTTTTATTTTTGTTTTGTTTTTAGTATTAATTTGTGGGGTTTCTTTTTCTGTTTGTGTTCAAATGACTTCAGTTTGATTGGTAATTTCTTTTCCATGGTGTCTTGAAAAGCAGAATTATTTTTAATAATTGACTAATCTTTTATTATGCTTGGTTGTTTTCTTGGACCTTGTGAAAGACAACCATCTCCATCTTAAGGCTAAAAGATAACCTCTAGAGGGGCCTGTGTAGCTCAATCAGTTAAGCATCTGACTCTTGGTTTCAGTTCAGGTCATGATCTCATGGTTTGTGGGTTCAGGCCTCACCTTGAGCTGTGCGCTGACAGCACAGAGCCTGCTTGGAATACTTTCTCTCCCTCTCTCTCTCTGCACCTCCTCTGATTACTCTCTATCTCTCTCTCACAAAATAAATAAACATTAAAAAACTAAAAGATCACCTCTATATAACATCAGCTTTTGGTGTTAATATCCATCTGGAATTCTTTATGTAGATCCAATTTCCTTTACCATTTTTTTGGCTAGTATTTTTTTTTTTAATGTTTATTTGCTTATTTTGAGAGAGAATGAGAGCTTGAGCCAGGGAAGGACAGAGAGACAGGAACGCCAAGAATCGCAAGCAGGCTCTGCACTGCCAGTGCACGAAGCCCGATGTGGGGCTCAAACTCACAAACTGTGAGGTCATGACCTGAACTGAAACCAAGAGTCTGATGCTTAACCAACTGAGCCACCCGGGCACCCTGCTAGCATTATTTACGAGTCACTTTTTCCTAGTTTCTACAATAGCATCTCTATCATGTGTGATTTCCACATATACTTAGGTCTGTTCCATTTCTTCATTCTGTCTTCTTGTTTTTGTTGAAAGCACGGCAATTTAAAATTCAGAATATAGAACATGGGTTAAAAACACTGAATCTGCTACTGTAACCTTGAGCAAGTTGATTAACCTCTTTGAATCTCTAACTTTTCATTTATAAAATAACTACAGTATCTTTGTCATGAGGTTATTAGGTGTCTTGCATATACGAAGAGCCATATGTGTAAGTTAGAACATCTTAATTGTTTCCATGACAATACCCTACACTGTCCTAACTAAAATAACGTCATAATAAGTCTACATTTTGTCAAATCTTTCATGTCCTTTTTAGTGATTATTATTGGTTTGGCTATTTTTAGTCTTTTGGTCTTCCATACATATTTAAGGGTAATGTTAATGGAATTTCTTAATAGGCATTTTTATTTTATACTGAATATATTAGATACGTTTGTCACTTTAGGAAAGTTTACTTTGTTAATGAGACCTATTAATTATCTCTGGATCTCCATTTATTTAGTTTTCCTGCAAAACGTTTCCTTTTCTATGAAAAGATCTTTAGTGTCTATTGTTAGCTTTATTTTTTTTTTTTTTTTTTTACAATATTTTAAATGTTTGTTTATTTTTGAGAGAGAAACCGAGCGCAAGTTGGGGAGAGACAGGGAGACACACAAACACACACACACATACACACACACACACACACACACACACAGAATCTGAAGCAGGCTCTAGGCTCCAACCTGTCAGCATAGAACCTAATGTGGGGCTCAAACTCATGAACTGTGAGATTATGACCTGAGCAGAAGTGAACCACCACTCAACAGACTGAGCCCCCCAGGTGCCCCTGTTAGCTTTATTTTTTACTTAGCTCATATTTTTGTTGCTCTTAGAAAACCTACATCTATATATTTAATGTTTATTTTTTATTTTTGAGAGAGAGAGAATGTGCACAAGCACTCAAGTGAGAGAGGGGCAGAGAGAGAGGGAGACCCAGAATCTGAAGCAGGCTCCAGGCTTTGAGCTGTCAGCACAAAGACCAACACAGGGCTTGAACTCACAAACCATGAGATCATGACCTGAGCCAAAGTCAGTTGCTTAACCAACTGAACCACCCAGGCACCCTGAAAACCTATATTTTTAAAAGACATTTTCCTATTTGTTTCTGAGTTTGACACTACCTTACTTACAGTAGGAAGGAAAGATAATAGGTCAAAATAGCACATAATATAGTTTGCATTTCTGTGGGGACTTTTTCCCCTACTTTTCCTGGTTTCTTCCAGTTCCCGTTTTCTCTCCTTCCATTTCTCTCCCCCATATCATCTCTGAGCCTTTATTTTTCCCTTTTGAACTATTTTGTAGAGTTGGTTGTTTCCTTAAACTTCTTGAACGTATCCTGATATCCTTAAACATGCTTTTTCCTCTCATAACTTCTCTTCATCTGCCACTTGTTTGTCCTGTTCCTTTTATGCATTCTTTTTTGAAATGCTTCTGCATAGCTTCCTTGCCGCATCTTTTTAAATCGTTGCTCACATTTCATTTTCTCTTGGGCCTGCTGTCTGTTGGAGATGCATGTGTGTGGCTACATGGGGGGCATGTCTGTGGTAGGGAAGAGCCAGAACTCTACTACCAGCTTGTGGGAATTATTCCTACGGCACAGGGTTGTATGTGAGAGTACATTCTCTTCATATTTTCTTACTCCCAGCCCCCATGAGTCAGCATTGCACAGCTGCTGATAATGCAGAGTCCTCTCGCTCCTGCCTCCTGAATCAACAGACTGCTTTCTGTAAATATTGCTTGTTTGTGGTGGTCCTCACCCTTCTACAATCTGGTTTCAGGGGAAATTCTCATCCTCAGTCCATGCACATTGTTTCTGTTGTTCTAAACAAGGAATTTGCTAGGTTTTATCCCTCGGAGGTTTCTGCCTTCCTACTGAAAGGCAAAAAGCTTTGTTTATATCTACAGCCTAGGAGTATTCACTCATTCACATAGCAAATATTGCATAGTACAATATGCCAAATACTTTGTTAGTTTCTGGGCAACATTTTGACAACATAAAAATTTATGGAATATTCCCTCAACATTTTGATTCTTATGAAGAGAGGGTTATGCACTCAAAAATTATGATACAATAAATTAATTGCAGTAATGAAATTATGTGCAAAATGCTGGAAGGCAAAAAGCATGCCTGAATGTTCCTAACTGAAGAAAGGCTTCAGTTAATTCATAACACAGGAGGTAGACCTACTACTTGTAAGATACTGTGCTATGTGAGGAAGTAGCTGTGATGAAGGTAAGCATGATTCTTTTCATGATGAAGTTTATAAGCTAGTTGGTTAAAAACAGGGAATTTTAAGCTAGTACACTTAAAGATAATTTTATTAAGTAGGCTCCACACCCAACATGGGGCTTGAACTCACTACCTCAAGATCAAGACCTGAGCTCAAGAGTTGGATGCTATACCAACTGAGCCACCTGGACACCCCTTAAAGAGAAGGTTCTAAGCAATGGGAAGAATGTACAAAAGAAAAGAAACTTCAGAAAATGTGGCAAGTTTATGAAATTATGAGAAGGGTAATAGTGGATCATAAAAATTAAGCCGTGCTTATGGCAGATGGTATATCTAGACAGGTAGGATAGGGCCATAGAAGAGTGTATATAGTGTACTCTCACAGCAGTTTGTTGTATCCTATAGCTATGGATGTGGAGTCATTGAAGAATTTTTAATAAAAAAATAATACTATCAGATTGGTAGGTCTGTGATAATACTTATAAATAACTATGAAAGATGGATTTAGAGAAGGTCAAGACCATACACTCTATCATGAACAATGACAGACAACAAAGAGGGAAGTTCTGAGCTTAGATAGTTGAAATAGGTTAGAGTGAAAGAGTCAGAACAATGACAACAAAAATGGAAGAATTTTCTAACTCATCAGGTCTGGGGGATAAGGGAAGTACTTCAATCCCTCTCAGGATTCTGATTGAAACAAAAGGGTATGTTTTGGTGTTAACCATAGTAGGAGATATCTTCTATGTTTTGTTTGGTGGTGAATATAATACTTCTTGAAAGGATTCAGAGAAATCTTACAAAATCAAGTTTCAAAAAGTAGTAACCCGAATACAAAGGAATTAGGGAATAATCAGATATGCATTCTATCTATGCTAAAGTAGTTTCTTTCTTCAGCCAAAGGAATTCTCACTTATGTTTCCTTCTACAAATTGGTTATTCCCTCTACAATCTGGCTGCTTCCCCGAGGTTCATGGTGTTTTCTTTTCCCATTTTACCACATCAGATTCTGCTGAATTGGGTTTAGAATGAAATAAAATCTGGCTGTAATATTACTCTGGAACCAAAGGATGGACTACATGTCTGTCGTGTATCCTACCACTCCTGGTTGAGTTGGCAATAGTTCCTGAAATATATTGGCTTGTTCTTTTCAGACTGTGGATGAAGTAGACCCTTTAAGTTTAGAAGGGTATAGATGAGGAAGTTACCACTAGAATGTATAGTATAGAATATTCCCAAAGGAAACATAAAGAAGTCATGTTTTTGTGGGGGTGGATAGTGAGCTTTATTTTGAATATCTTGACTTTGAAAAGCCTTTTGTCATTCCAATAGAGGGGGTCTGCTATAGCTGGATGCTGTGAAAGGTCTGATTACCTCCAAAATGGTCTCTGAGATGAAGGTTTGTGTACAGAAGGGTTATTGAGGAATGCCCACAGGATCCACATGTACTAGGGGGTTGAAGAAAATTGAATTATGCAAGTGGAGGAGTTGAACTGAGACACATTTCCAGAATAGACCTTCACCCATCTCAGGAAAGCTCTGGATCTGGAATGGTTCTTCAGAATTTTCCTACATTGACACAATTGTGGGGACAGAACTTTATTTAAGAGTTACTGGATGTGGGATTACTCAAAGAGGGGCAGGATTTTGGGTAAGGTGGGCTTTTCCCCCCGGTTTTATTGACCTATACAGTGCTGTATGTTGATTAGAAGTTTAAGGTGTACAACATAAGAATACAAACATATTTGCAAATACACATATTACATTATATTATTATAATTTTAGTTAACATCCATCATCTCCAATAGATGTAAAATTTTTATTTTTCCTTGTGTTGAAATTTTTAGGACCTACTCTCCTAGCAACTTAAAATTTTTTTAATTAAAATTTTTAATTTAAATTCCAGATAGTTAACATACAGTATGATTTTAGTTTCAAGTATACAACATAGTGAATCAACACTTCATACACACCCAGTGCTCATCACAAGTGCACTCCTTAATCCGTATCACCTATTTAACCCATTCTCCCACCCAATTCCCCTTTGATAATCATCAGTTTGTTCTCTATAGTTAAGTGTCTGTTTCTTGGTTTGCCACTCTTTTCCCCACTTTGCTCATTTGTTTTGCTTCTTAAATTCCACATAGGAGTGAAATCATATGGTATTTGTCTTTCTCTGGCTGACTTATATCACTTCGCATAATACCCTCTAGATCCATCTATGTTATTGTGAATGACAATATTTCATCCTTTTTATGGCTAAGTAATCTTCAGTGTGTGTGTATTCACACATACATACATACATACATACCACTTCTTTATCCATTCATTAGTTGGTGGCTCCTGGGACTGTTTCCATAATTTGGCCATTGGAGGTAATGCTGCTATAAACATCCAGGTGTATGTATTCCTTTGAATTAGTATTTATGCATTCTTTATGTAAATACCAAATAGTATAGTTGCTGGATCTTCGGGTACTTCTATCTTCAACTTTTTGAGGAACCTCTGTACTGTTTTCTAGAGTGGCTGCACCAGTTTGCATTCCTAACCAACAAGTGCAAGAGGGTTCTCCTTTCTATACATCTTTGCCAACACCTATTATTTCTTATGTTGCCGGTTTTAAGTATTCTGGCTGGTGTCAGGTGATAGCTCATTATAATTTGTTTGTATTTCCCTGATTAGTGATGCTGAGCATCTTTTCATGCATCTGTTGGCCATCTGTATGTCTTCAATGGAAAGAGGTCTATTCCTGTCTTCTGCTCATGTTTAATTGAATTATCCAGTTCTGGAGTGTTGAGTTTTATATGTTCTTCATATATTCTGGATACTAACTCTTATCAGATATGTCATTTGCAAATATCTTCTCCCATTCCATAGTTTAGTTTTGCTGATTTTTTTTCCTTCACTGTGAAGAAGCTTTTTACCTTGATGAAGTCCCAATAGTTCATTTTCACTTTTATTACTCTTGCCTCCAGAGACGTGTCTAGTAAGACGTTGCTACATCTGAGATCAAAACGGTTGCTGCCTGTCTTCTCCTCTAGGATTTTGATGGTCGCCTGTTTCACAATTAGGTCTTTCTTCCATTTTGAATTTATTTTTGTGTATAGTGTAAGAAAGTTGTTCATTTTCATTCCTTTGCATGTTGCTGTCCAGTTTTCTCAACACTGTTTGTTGAGACTGTCTTTTTCCCTTTGGATAATTTTTCCTGCTTTGTCAAAGATAAATTGACCATATGGCTGTAAATTTATTTCTGGGTCTTCTGTTGATCTATTTTTGTGCCACTACCTTACTGTTTTGATCACTAGCTTTGTAATATAGCTTGAAGTCTAGAATTGTGATGCTTCCAGCTTTGCTTTTTCTTTACAAAATTGCTTTGACTATTGGAATCTTTTGTGGTTCCATATAAATTTTACGACTGGTTGTTATAGCTCTGCGAAAAATGCTGATGGTGCTTTCAAAGGGATTGCATTTAAAATGTAGATTGCTTTGGGTAGTGTATACATTTTAACAATATTTATATCTTCCAATCAATAAGTATGGAATGTCTTCCATTTCTTTGTGTCTTCAGTTTCTTTCATCAATGTTTCATAGTTTGCAGAGTACAGTTCTCTCACCTCTTTGGTTAGGTTTATTTCTAGGTATCTTACTGTTTTTGGTGCAAATATAAGTGGGGTTGATCTCATAATTACTCTTTCTGTTGCTTCATTATTGGTGTATAAAAATGCAACAGATTGCTGCACATTGATTTTATATCCTGCCACTTTACTGAATTAATGTATCAGGGTTCTTAAAATTTTTTTAATGTTTTATTTATTTCTGAGAGAGTGAGAGACAGCCTGAGCAAGGAAGGGTCAGAGAGAGGGGGAGGCACAGAATCCGAAACATACTCCAGGCTCTGAGCTAGCTGTCAGCATAGAGCCCGACGCGGGGCTCGAACCCACGAATGGTGAGATCATGACCTGAGTCAAACTCAGATGCTTAACCAACTGAGCCACCCAGGCGCCCCAATGTACCGGGGTTCTTTTGGTGGTCATTCAGGTTTTCTACATAGAGTATCATGTTGTCAGTAAATAGTGTAAGTTTGATTTCTCCCTGATTTGGATGACTTCTATTTCTTTTTGTTGTCTGGTTGCTTTGGATTTGACTTCCAATACTATGTTAGATAACAATAGTGAGAGTAAACATCCTTGTCTTTTTCCTGGCCATAGAGGAAAATCTCTGTTTCTCCCCTGTGGAGGATGGTATTAGCTGTGAGGTTTTCATAGATGGCCTTTATTAGGTTGATGTATGTTACTCTAAACCTACTTTGTGGAGGCTTTTTTATCATGGGTGGATGTTGTCTTTTTCCAAATGGTATTTCTGCACTTATTGAAATGATTCTATGGTTCTTATCCTTTGTTAATGTGGTGTGTCACATTAATTGATTTGGGAATATTGAACCATGCTTGTAATCCAGGAAGAAGTTCCATGTGTTCATGGTGAATGGTTTTTCTAATGCATTGTTGGATTAGGTTTGCTAGTATTCTGAGAACTTTCACATCCATGTTCACCAGGGATGATGGCTTCTATTCTGTTTATCTGGTTTGGTTATCAGGGTAATCCTGGCCTCATAGAATGAATTTGGAAATTTTCCTTTTTTTCTCTCTGTCTCTTGTTCTCTCCCTTCATCTCCCTCTTTATTTTGTAACTTATTCTAGATTGAAAGCTTTTTGAGGCTATGAGACCAGTAGGAGTTATTACCTTGATATTTGCTACAAAGTGATGTGAATATCTCTCATGCCTAGCAGGTACTAAATAAGTAATCATTGCAATGTGAGTGAAAGAGAGCTATATACAAGGCCCTAACCTTATAGAGAGTGTAAAGGTGGGGAAGAGAAGTTTGCTTGTGTCTGTAATGAGGTTTTTGCTATTTGTGTTGGCTTTTTTTTTTTTTTTTTTAACATAGAACATGTAAAAAAACAAAACTTTAGGGGTGCCTGGGTGGCTCATTTGGTTAAGTGTCCAACTTTGACTCAGGTCATTGTCTTGCGGTTCTTGAGTTTGAACTTCATGTAGGGCTCTGGGCTGATAGTATGGAGCCTGGAGCCTGCATTAGATTCTGTGTCTCCCTCTGTCTCCCTCTCTCTCTCTGCCTCTCCTCCCTTGTGCTCTCTCTCTCAAAAATAAATAAACATAAAAAAATTTTAAAAACCCTTAAATGAGCTCTTGTTTATTGGTTTACAAGTTACCAGTTAAATAATTTGGATTTCATGGAATTAGAATTTGATTGCTTTAGAATGGGCTAACTGGCATGTTTTGTCATCAGTAGGTGGAGCCCTCTTTTGAGATGAAATGCCAAGTTATTCAATCACAAAGTTTCTTAAATAGTTTATATGTCCCCATGGACAAGATGGGAATTTGAAGTTAAATTTTAGATTTAGTTTTAAAATGTTTCTTCTTAGTATTTGGAGATCTAGAATTTGAAAAGTTATTCTAACATAGAAGATATTTTTAAAACAGAGAAGAACAGTGATAAAAATGCCACGGGAAGTAGAATTTCTTTTTAGTTTAACAACTTGAAAATATAGTATTTGATTCTGGCTCCAGTTTTAGTCAAGCTCTTAGCTATTTAAGAAATTTTATTTGTAATTTTAAGTGGCAGCCTTTGATCTCTAGTGATTTTTCTAGGTAAACAATTTTATCAGTGTTTTAAACATAATTTAACAATAAAAAATAACATGCTGAAATATTATTAAAAATCAAATTCTACCCTGAAATGTTTCACATTTCTCCTTACTTCAGTGCCAATCAAGGAATAGTCACAACCTTACATTTTCTTTTCAAATATGGCCTTTGATGTAGTAGAAAGAACATTTGAATTCTAGTTCTCCTTTATAATCACTCAGTTGCTGAATCAAATCACCTGAACTTAATTGTCTTTTTAAAATTTTTTTAAAATGTTCATTTTTTTGAGAGATAAGAGACAGCATGAGTGGGCGAGGGGCAGAGAGAGAGGAAGATAAATAATCTGATCTGAGCTGTCAGCATGGAGCCCAGTGTGGGGCTTGAACTCCTGAGATGTGAGATCATGACCTGAGCTGAAGTGGGATGATCAATCCAGTGAGCCACCCAGGCACCCTAGAACATTATTGTCTTGATTCTTCTGCTACAAATAGGAAGAGAGATGGTATCTAACAACACTGTCGTAGCAGTTAAAGAAACCAGAGTGAAAAAAAATTGTAAACATGCACTAAATGCTTTAAATAAATGATAAATTAAAAGATATTCACTATTTAACATGTGTAAAGGTAAAAAAAATAGTAACTATAAAATACTGTAAATTAGGAAGTCTTCCTATTTCTTTAGAAGTCAAATCACTCTCGGGGAACCTAGGTAGCTCAGTTGGCTGAGCATCAGACTCTTGATTTCCACTCAGATCCTGATCCAGGAGTCCTAGGATTGAGCCATGTGTCAGGCTCCATGCTCGGCATGGAGAGTGGCTATCTCTCCCCCTCTGTCTCCCTTTCTTCCTCCCTGTCTCCCTCCCTCTCCCTCACCCCTGAAATAAAATTAAAAACACAAATTACTCTGGAGATAATTTTTTAATAGTTGAGCCAAAATCGTTACTTAAAATCAAGTTAAGATAAAGTTGTAAGAGACCATGTTGCTTAAGAAAAATCATGAAAGGATATAAAATGTTACAAGTAGTTTTGCTTAATAACCATAAAGGGGAAACTATGATAGGAAAGATTAATCTAGCAAAAGGAAACTTGAAATTCTGTGGGAAGGAATCTGAAGGACTCAGATCACAGCAGTGTTTCAAATGGTTCAAGAATCACTTGGAAACTAAAGAAATATGCCGCTTCCTTGACACCATTCTCTGATACTCAGATTCAGATTTGGGGAATAATCTGTATTTTAGGAAAAAATTTTCTAAACAAGCATCCCATGTAATTTTGCTACAGAGTTAGTGCATATATATCTATATATATTCCTTTAGACCTTTTCATGACATACTCAATTCTACTTATCTTTAGGAAATACTAAAGTAAGAGAAGTGATTAAATTCTAATTATGAATTTAGGTTAATGACCTCTCCAGTTAAAAGCACTGCACAAAAGTGTAGTCAGAAATAAGTGAGGGGCACCTGGATGGCTCAGTTGGTTAAGCACTGGACTTCAGCTCATGTCATGTTCTCACTGTTCATGGGTTTGAGCCCCGAGTCAGGCTCTATGCTGACAACTCAGAGCCCAGAGTCTGCCTCAGATTCTGTGTCTCCCTCTCTCTCTACCCTTCTTCCACTTGCACTCTGTCTAAAAAATAAATAGTATAAAAAGTAAGTAAATGAAATATTTTTCTTGAGTATTTTTTAAAATAAAGAATAGAGAATTGAATTTGGAATTATGTAATAATGTGTAAAAACTGAAGCTATAAAAGACATAAAAATAAAAAAATAGTATATAGATTCTACATGATGAAAGAAGTTTCTATACAGTCCTGAATAGCTGAGAATGTCTATGTGACTTTTCCAATGTTCTTATGAATCACTAGAGGGCAACATACACTATACCTTTAAGATCACTTATCACAGAATTGTTTGTAGTTACAGAGAGTGAATACAGAGCCTAAGGTAGCAGAAGTCAGAAAGATCAAAGCTGCAACTAGAATTCCTGCTAAACTCCTCAGATAATTTAACTAACTGCATGAAACCATCAGTAGTAGTTGTTTACCTACTGAATGAATTAAGGTTTTCCTCCTAATTTTTGGAAAACATCAAGTAGACACTAGTCCTTGTCCTCTAAAAGTCATGTACACATTCATGTGGAATATAAAACAGAGTCCTGAAAAATGCAGTCCTTTTCTTTATTTTTTAATGTTTGTTTATTTTTGAGAGACAGAGCATGAGCAGGGGAGGGTCAGAGAGAGAGGGAGACACAGAATCTGAAGCATACGCCAGGCTCTGAGCTGGCAGCACAGAGCCTGATGCGGGGCTCAAACTCATGGACCATGAGATCATGACCCTAGCTGAAGTCGGAGGCTTAACCAACCGAGCCACCCAGGTGCCCCTGCAGTCCTTTTCTTTACAATATGCATTGGTTATAGAAGAGCCACCAAATCCGTTTTCTCTTTATGGAGTGTTCTGTCTGCGTAGAGCATGCCTTGGTTTTATTCTTTATGTTGTATGATATGGGTTCCTCTCTTCTTTGCTTAGATTTAAAATAAAAATGAAAGACACTTCCAATGAGGCAAGAACCAGTAATTGACTTCTTTTTCAACAGAATCCAGGGGAAGAAACACCTTAAAAATCATAGTTCTGATTTGCACACTTCAATTATTTTTTATAATTTTATATCTAGACAATTATTTTGTTTTAATGACTGAATGTTGTAAAACCCTCTTGGAGGAAAGTTGGTTACAAGAATAAATGAATGAATAAAAATACACATTGATGAAATGTTCTGAGTCTGAAAGATGAAGAAAAAAGAGGGGAAGTGGTTAGAGAACAGAGATGGGGAAAGTGCAGATATGGAGGTGGAGAAACTGACCATCGTGAAAAAGAAGTGCATGTCTTAAACTGCAACATTTTGTTCTAAAAACAAAGCCCACAATAAATAATTATTAAAAGAGGTATAATCTAATTCTGGTGTTTTAAATACAGCAGATGGATAGTTACCAGTTAAGTTTTCGGCACTTAATATGTGCTAGACAAAATACTTTATATTATTAGCTCATCTTTTCAAGGAATTTATGGAACTGAAGCTACCACCATACACATCTTATGCATGGGAAAGCGGATGTTTTCATGGTTGACTTACTGGAAGATCTGAAACAAATCTGAGAAATGAGTCCAGACCCTGAAGTCTTAACCACTCTGCTTTTCTTCTTCCAGAGACGGAGGTTATCTCAACAGGAAAAGAATACTGTTTTAGGCATCTCTGCCAGAGACTGTGAATATGAGTTTCACGTTCATTCGTAGCTGTTAACTCCTTATTGTACTGATCTAAAAATCTACATGGAAACATTATCCAGGTCCATATTGCATGTATAATATATGAAGTATTGAAACACTTATTTATGTATGTAATTAATTTGGCTTATTTGAAATTGAACACAAGTTTATGATTTTTAATCTAAGCATATTAGCAAAACTCAGAGTCGGTGAATATTTGTTTAAATGCATCTATTTTTTTATTTCAGGGAAACGGGGGCTTTAAGGAAAAATTATGCTTTCATTCATTCATCTAATACTTTTTATTTTTTTATTTTTTCTTTCATAATTTATTGTCAAGTTGGTTTCCATATAAAACCCAGTGCTCATCCCCACAAGTGTCCTCCTCCATGCCCATCACCCCCCTTCCCATCTGCCCTACCCCCATCAGCCCTCAGTTTGTTCTCAGCATCCAAGAGTCTCTCATGGTTTGCCTCCCTCCCTCTCCCCCACTATTTTCCCCCTACTCCTCCCCATGGTCCTCCACTAAATTCCTCCTAATCCACCTATATGTGCAAACATATGGTATCTGTCCTTCTCTGCCTGACTTATTTCGCACAGCATAACACCCTCAAGGTCCATCCACGTTGCTACACATGGCCAGATTTCATTATTTCTCATTGCCATGTAGTATTCCATGGTATAGATAAACCATATCTTCTCGATCCATTCATCGGTTGATGGACACTTAGGCTCTTTCCACGTTTTGGCTATTGTTGAGAGTGCTGCTGTGAACATTGGGGTACATGTGCCCCTATGCATCAGCACTCCTGGATCTCTTGGCAGTGCTATTGCTGGGTTATAGGGGAGTTCTATTGTTCATTTTTTGAAGAACCTCCACACTGTTTTCCAGAGGGGCTGCATCAGTTTACATTCCCACCAACAGTGTAGGAGGGTGCCCGTTTCTCCACATCCTCACCAGCATCTACAGTCTCCTGATTTGTTCATTTTAGCCACTCTGACCAGCGTGAGGTGATATCTCAGTGTGGTTTTGATTTGCGTTTCCCTGATGATGAGGGACACTGAGCATCATTTCATGTGTCTGTTGGCCATCTGGATGTCCTCTTTGGAGAAGTGTCTGTTCATGCCTTCTGCCCATTTCTTCACTGGATTATTTGATTTTTGGGTATGGAGTTTGGTGAGTTCCTTATAGATATTTGATACTAGACATTTATCTGATATGTCATTTACAACTATCTCTTCCCATACCATTGGTTGCCTATTAGTTTTATTGATTGCTTCCCTTGCCGTGCAGAAGTTTTTTATCTTGATGAGGTCCCAATATTTCATTTTTGCTCTTGATTCCCTTGCCTTTGGGGCTGTGTCAGGTAAGAAACTGCTGCGGTTGAGGTCAATGAGGTTATTTCCTGCTTTCTCCTCTAGGGTTTTGAGGGCTTCCTGTCTCACACAGGTCCTTTATCCATTTTGAGGTTACTTTTGTGTATGGTGTGAGACTGTGATCAAGTTTCATTCTTCTGCATGTTGCTGCCCATGTAGCACCATCTGTTAAAGAGGCTGTCTTTTTTTTCCATTGCATACTCTTTCCTGCTTTGTCAAAGATTAATTGGCCGTACATTTGCGGGTCCAATTCTGAGTTCTCTAATCTGTTCCATTGTTCTATGTGTCTGTTTTTGTGCCAATACCACAGTGTCTTGATGATGACAGCTTTGTAGTAGAGGCAAAAGTCTGGGACTGTGATGCCTTCCCTTTTGGTTTTCTTCTTCAATATTACTTGGGCTATATTTATATATTTGTATGGGTCTTTTGTGTTTCCATACACATTTTAGGATAGTTGGTTCTAGCTTTGAGAAGAATGTTGGTGCAATTTTGATTGGGATTGCATTGAATGTGTAGATTGCTTTGGGTAGTAATGATATTTTAACAATATTTATTCTTCCAGTCCATGAGCATGGAATGCATTTCCATTTTTGTGTCTTTTTCAGTTTCCTTCATAAGTTTTCTATAGTTTTCATCATACAGATATTTTACATCTTTGGTTAGGTTTATTTCTAGGTATTTTATGGTTTTATGTGCAATTGTGAATGGGATCAGTTGCTTGATTTCTCTTTCTGTTGCTTCATCATTGGTATATAAAAATGCAACCGATTTCTGTAGGTTGATTTTCTACCCTGCAGCTTTGCTGAATTCTTGGATCTGTTCCAGTAGGCTTCTGGTGGAGTCTGTCAGGTTTTCTATGTAGAGTATCATGTCATCAGTGAAAAGTGAAAGTTTGACTTCTTCTTTGCCAATTCTGATGCCTTTGATTTCCTTCTGTTGTCTGATGGTTGATGCTAGGACTTCCAGCACTATGTTAAACAGCAGTGGTGAGAGTGGACATCCCTGTCATATTCCTGATCTCAGGGGGAAAGCTCTCAGTTTTTCCCTGTTGAGGATGATGTTAGCTGAGGGCTTCTCATAGATGCATAGATGCCTTTTATGACGTTTAAGTAAGTTCCTTCTATCCGAACCTTCTCAAAGGTCTTTATTAAGAAGGGATGCTGTATTTGTCATAATGCTTTTTCTGCATGTATCGACAGGATCATATGATTTTTATCTTTTCTTTTGTTAGTGTGATGTATCACATTGATTGATTTGTGAGTATTGAACCAGCCCTGAAACCCAGGAATAAATCCCACTTGATCATGGTGGATAATTCCTCTATATGCTGTTGGATTCAATTTGCAAGCATCTTGTTGAGGATTTTTGCATCCATATTCATCAGGGATATTGGACTGTACTTCTCCCGTTTTGCTGGGTCTCTGTCTGGTTCGGATCAAGGTGATGCTAGGTTTGTAGAATGAGTCTGGAAGTTTTCCTTCGATTTCTATTTTTTTGAATAGCTTGAGAAGAATGGGTATTAAGTCTGATTTAAATGTCTGGTAGAATTCCCCAGGGAAGCCATCTGGCCCAGGGCTCTTCTTTTTTGGGAGTCTTTTGATAACTGATTCAATTTCTTCACTAGTTTTGGGCCATAACTAGTTCATATTTTCTATATGTTCATATTTTCTATCTCTTCCCATGTGAATTTTGGTAGTGAATGTGTGTTTAGGAATTTGTCCATTTCTTCTAAGTTGTCCAGTTTGTTGGCATATAATTTTTCATAGTATTCCTTGGTGATTGCTTGTATTTCTGCGGGATTGGTTGTAATCCATTTTCATTCATGATTTTGTCCATTTGGGTGCTCTCTCTTTTCTTCTTGAGAAGCCTGGCTAGAGGTTTGTCAATTTCATTTATTTAAAAAAAAAAAACAACTCTTGTTTTCATTGATCTGTTCAACTGTTTTTTTCGATTCTATATTATTTCTGCTCTGATTTTTAGTATTTCTCTTCTTCTGCTGGGTTGGGGTGCTATTGTTGCTCTCCTTCTAGTTCCTTTAGGTGTGCTGTTAGATTTTGTATCTGTGCTTTTTCTACTTTGTTGAAATAGGCCTGGAGTACAATGTACTTTCCTCTTAGAACTGCCTTTGCTGAATCCCAAAGAGTTTGGATAGTTGTATTTTCATTTTCATTTGTTTCCATATATTTTTAAATTTCTTCTCTAATTGCCTGATGGGCCCATTTGTTCTTTAGTAGGGTGTTCTTTAACCTCCATGTTTTTGGAGGTTTTCCAGACTGTTTCCTGTGATTGATTTCAAGTTTCATAGCATTATGGTCTGAAAGTGTGCATGGTATGATCTCAATTATTTTACATTAATTGAGGGCTGCTTTATGGCCCATGTCATAAATAGATGTCACATAGATGTGATCTATCTTGGAGAATGTGCCATGCGCACTTGAGAAGAAAGTGAATTCCATGGCCTCAGGATGTAGAGTTCTAAATATATCTGTCAAATCCAACTGGTCCAATGTGTCATTCAAGTCCATTGTTTCTTTAGTGATATTCTGTCTAGTCGATCTATCCATTGCTGTAAGTAGAGTATTAAAGTCCCCTGCTATTAGCACGATCTTGTCCATAAGGTTGTTTCTGTTTGTGATTAACTGGTTTATATATTTAGATGTTCCCGTATTCAGTGTGTAGACATTTATAATTGTTAGCTCTTCCTGATGGATAGACCTGTGATTATTATATAATGTCCTTCTTCATCCCTTGTTACTGCCTTTACTTTAAAGACCAGTTTGTCTGATATAAGTGTGGCTACTGTGGCTTTCTTTTGACTTCCAATAGCATGATAGATATTTCTCCGTCCCCTTACTTTCAATCTGAAGGTGTCATCAGGTCCAAAATGAGTCTTTTGTAGACAGCAAATAAATGGATTTCATATTTTTATCCATTCTGCTACCCTATGTCCTTTGAGTGGAGCATGTAGTCCATTTACATTCAGTGTTATTATTGAAAAATATGGGTTTAGAGTCATTATGTTCTCTGTAGGACTCATGCTTGTGGAGGTGTCTCTGGTACCTTGTGTTCCTTGCAACATTTCCCTCATAGAGTCCCCCTGAGGATTTCTTGTAGGGCTGGTTTAGTGGTGATGAATTCTTTCAATTTTTGTTTATTTGGGAAGACTTTTATCTTTCCTATCCTGAATGACAGGCTTGCTGGATAGAGGATTCTTGGCTGTATATTTTTTCTGTTCATCACATTGAGGATTTACTGCCGTTCCTTTCTGGCCTGCCAAGTTTCAGTAGACAGGTCTGCAACCAGTTTGAAAGGCCTCCCTCTGTATCTTAGAGCCTTTTATCCCTAGATGCTTTCACAATTCTCTCTTTGTCCTTATGTTTTGCCAGTTTCACTATGTTATATTGTGCAGAAGATCGATTCAAGTTATTTCTAAGGAGAGTTCTCTGTGCCTCTTGGATTTCAATGTCTGTTTCCTTCCACAGATTGCTGAAGTTCTCAGCTATAATTTAAGTACTCTTTCAGCACATTTCCCTCTCTCTTCCTCTTCTGGAATTCCTGTGTTTGGGATATTGTTTTGTTTGATTGTATCACTCTGATCTCGAACTCTCCTTTCATGCTCCTGAATCAGTTTCTCTTTCTTTTTCTCAGCTTCTTTTTCTATAATTGTGTCTTCTAATTCACCTATTCTCCTCTTTGCCTCTTCAATCCATGCATTGGACGCCTCCATTTTATTATGCACCTCATTTATAACATTTTTTAATTCAGCACAACTTTTTTTAAGGTCCATGGTCTTTGTAGCAATAGCTTCTCTGATTTTTTTTCCATGCCTTTTTCAAGCCCAGCGATTAATTTTATGACTATTGTTCTAAATTCATATTCAATTATGTTGCTTATATCTGTTTTGAGCAGTTCTTTAGCTGACATTTCTTCCTGGAATTTCTTTAGAGGATAGTTCTTGTGTTTCGCCATTTGGCTAGCTCTCTGTCTCTTGTTAGTTTTTAAAGCCAACTGGTTATGCACTCTCCACCTGTGAGTACTAGTATATTAAAAAAGCCTTATGTGGAAACTAATTTGACAATAAACTATTTGTAAAAAAAATAAAATAAAATAAAATCAAGAACAAAAAAAAAAAGAATCATTAGAAAACCCTTGAAATAAAGCTTCAGAAAAACTAAACCATACATTGTTTAGGCATGCATATGTATGTGGTAACACAAATAAAATAAGTGAATCATAAACACACACACATACACAAAAAAAAAAGCCTTATTGACTGTCCAGGGCCTGCCCATTCAAGAAATTTGTTCTTTGAATGGTGTCTCTTGGACTCTCTTGTTGAGACTTTGGTTATTTTATTTTCCTAGTCATAGCGGTATTTGGGACTCTCCACCATTTGTACTTTTGCTTGTTTCTTAAGGTGGCCCTGGAAAGGAAAACAGACAAACTCACAGGGAACAAAAGCATGCAAATACACAGACAAGCCAAAAAACAAGCAAATCAAAGTGGAAAAAGAAAAAGATAAAAAGCCCAAAAGACAAAGGGCAGTCTAAAAACATAAAACCAGAATTCCCAGCTACAAATAAAGAGCAGGGTGTGTGAAGTGCTGACGGAAGAGCATTACAAAGAGAATGGTGGGGAGAAAGCAAAATTGGACAATGCCCAAGCAGGGAGACTGAGAGGCTTAATGCAGAGAGAGAAAAAGGAGAATATGGTAGGAGGTGAGGAGAAAAAATGAAGATAATGTTACTCAGAGGAACTGTATAGTCTAATTACGAGAGAGAGAGAGAGAGAGAGAGAGAAAGGTAGTGGTGGAGGTGTAGAACATACATCTAGAGAATGGATTAAATGTGACTGTTTAAGCAAACCAATGACCAGAGTGCCCAGTCTAGTAGAGGGGAAGGATATGAATGAGACAAGGGAAAATATATCTGAATAGAAAGAATTGATCTAGAATTAATCATGACAGTGCATTTATGTTGGTCTTGCCCCTGTCTCCTGTTTAAAAAAGGGAGCTCTCTAGCAGGGATGGGCGTGGTTTGGTGTAGGCAGGGCTTAGCCTATACTGCAGACCTGTGGGCTGCTCCCTGAGGTCCTGCCTTGGTGATTGTGGGGAGAAAAATGGCGGCACCCCAGTCACCTCTGGAACCAAGCATTGCAAGTCACTCTTTTGGGTCTGATCTCCCTGTGCGGCTGGCATAGACAAGGTGGGCCATTTTCTATGTCCCAAGCCCCACCTCGTTTCTAGGTCTTAGTCCCAGTGCTTTATTGATATGACCCAAAATATAATGCCTCAGGCCTGGCAGCTTCCCAGCCAGCCAGGGATCCAGCCAGGAGAGCAACAGAGCAGTTTCAGCCCGGGCGCTTCCCTGTCGGGGATCCAATCAGAAGAGCAGTGGCACAGTTTCAGGTCAGCCGCTTCTCTACCAGGAATGTAGCTGGGAGAGCAGCGGAGCAGTTTCTCCTGGAGCTGCCTGGGACCTGGGCACCCAGCCGAAGTCAGTACCACAGCTAGAAATAGGATCACTCTCCGTTTGGAACCGAGGTTTTTCTCTTCTCCAGGGACAGTTCTATGAGCAGTTTCAGCTGTTCTTTCTCTTCCCCTTGACTCTCCATAGCTCTCCACAGCTCTCCACGAAGGTGATTCCCTCTCCACCCTCCATGTCTCTGGGCCTGGCCCATTTTTATCTTCTGCAGTTTGCACTCATACACCTATGAGATTGTCTTCTTAGTGGACTCTTTCACTTTTCCTCCCAAACTCCTGCGGTTCAGTGTCCTATAGCTTCGGGCCTTCTAGAGAGTTACATGTCACTGTTAATGGTCCTGCCCATGGGTTTGAATCTCCCGCTCTCCATGGTCCCTCGCAGAGACAACAGTAATGCCATAATCCCAACAGTTGGCCTCAAGAACTTTGGCAGCAAGCAGATGGAAAGTTGTGGCTATCTTTTTAGTATTTTCCTCAGTTTTCTGATGAGGAATGTCCAGCATACATTCAAGGTCCACCGCTTAGCTTCCACTTTGTGTGATTTCCACGTAGTGTTTCCCTGGCTAGGGATTGCACAACTCAAGCAGCCAGGAGGAGCTTGGATGTAGGCAGAGTAGCGACTGGTGGGAGAAAGCCCCGGGCGCAGACACCACAAGGAAACCATCTAATACTTTTTAAATATCACTTTTGGAAGGCATTTGTGGATACTAGAGGAAAAATAAGGCATTACTTCAGGCTTAAAGAAATTGAATAGTTAGTTTCTACTTTATTTTTGACTTGGTATGCTAGAATTTAATTTTCCTATTGAATTAAGCCACTGGTGAGTGAAACTACGTTAAAAAGAAAATAATCACAAACAAGTAAACACCATGAACCTCTAAGATGCTGGTGGACCTTCTGAGGTGTGCCTAATTCTAATGTTTCATTTCTTAGTACTGACTTTCTAGAAATTCAAAATTAAACTCAAGTCTTCAATCTACATGCAAAAAAATAAATCAAAACCCCTCTGTAATTAACTTCTTTTTAAAAAAGTGATCTTTGGTGTCCTGGGTGGCTAGGTCGGTTAGGCGACTGACTCTTGATTTCAGCTCAGGTCATGATCTCGTGGTTCAGGAGTTCAAACCCCACGTTGGCTCTTCACTGACAGCATGAAGCTTGCTTGGGATTCTCTCTCTCCTTCTCTCTCTGCCCCTCCTCAGATTGTGTGTGGTATCTCTCATAGTCTCTCTTTCAAATAAAAAACTTTAAAATTAATCTTAAAATCAGCTATAGATTTAAGAGTTATAGGGTTACACAAAGTTATACCTTTCAAAGTGATTTTTAAAACTTTACTCTCCTGTACTAATCAAGATAGCCCAGGCAGTCACCAGAGTCTAGATTATGCTATAGTAACAAACAATCCCTAATTCAATAGCTTAAAACTAAAGCTTTATTTTTTTACTCATGCTATCATTCCTTTGTGGATCAAATGAGAACTCTGCCTCCAGACAGACATCATCCTCATTCTTGAAGCAGCCTGACCAAGACCTACCATCTTGACCATTGGCTCTGAACTTGGCAAAGGGAAAAGAGAACTCTGAAGTATCTCACCTCAGCATTACACATTTTGGGCTGAAGGTAGCTTATAATGTATTGCCCAGAATTACATAGTCCTGCTTAATTACATGCGAACTTTTTTTGAAAAAAGCAACCCACTGTTGTTCTAGAATGAAGAAAAAAACAGAAGTTATGTAAATGATAGTAGTGACAACCAAATTCCTCTAACAAAAAAATACCTTTCCTTTTTACCCAAATAAGATACTTAAATTTTTCATACACTTTGCAAAATAAAGTTAAAATATTTGATGATATGAAAGTATTTTCAGGGTAAAACTTAAGCCATCGATATCTTAGATGTATGTTGTTTTAAATTAAAATTTTTAAATGTTTATTTTTGTGAGTGACAGAGACAGAGCATCAGTGGGGGAGGGGCAGAGAGAGAGAAATGCACACAGAATCTGAAACAGGCTCCAGGCCCTGAGCTGTCAGCACGGAGCCCAACGTGGGGCTCAAACTCACCAACCACGAGATCAAGACCTGAACCAAAGTTAGACACTCAACTAACTGAGCCACCCAAGTACCCCTAAAGTATCAGGATATTTTTAATTAGGATTAGAGGAAAAGAAAAATAACAAAAATTATTTTTCTCTGTCTAGATTAACTTTGAAAATAGAAGTTCTTATTCCAGTGTGACAGACTGAGGGGTGTGTGTGTGTGTGTGTGTGTGTGTGTGTATTTAATAAGTACAGATAAATTTTACAGGTCCAAAAACTTAACAAACCGTGATATAGCTCTATAAGTGCCTTTTTGTGATGGTTTAAGACAACTTGATGGTCTCTCAACTGCTCTATTTAAGTAACTTTCAAATTTAATTGCGCATATATGTTTACAAAGAGAAATGTCTTCACCATATTAATAGTTTGAAATTATTAATGAATTTTTAAAGAAATACTATATACATTCCACTTTTCATTTACTGGTTTTCAGAGATCTTTGCTTTCTTGTTCCCAGATTTCATGTAATAGTTACCATCTCTTTCAGCAACTCTTATAGTATACTTTATTCATTAAAAATGACTTCAGAGGTTTTTAAAATTTTTTCTAAGTTTACTTATTTTGAGAGTGAGTGCACGAGCATGTATGGGAGGGGCAGAGAGGGACAGGGAGAGGGAGAGAGGGAATGGGGGAAGGAGAGGGAGAATCCCAAGCAGGCTCTGCAGTGTCAGCACAGAGCTGGATACAGAGCTCAAATTTATGAAATGTGAGATCATAACCTGAGCCAAAATCAAGAGTCAGACACTTAACCAGCTAAGCCCCCAGAAGGCCCTGACTTTACAGTTTTACAAACCATGGACGCTCTACTCAAAATGGTAAAAGCCTATCCAGTTGTTACCATTCAATGAGACTGGAAGAGTTCTTTTCCTTGTTACAGTTCAGTTTATAAAAATACTTAGATATTTTTCTATTACTATTTTTTTCTAAAAATCAAATTTGAAAACTAATTGGGTATATTTACAAATAACTTCAAAGTAAAACCAGTTTTAAGGAGATTGTCCATAATAAAACAATCAGCACATAAACCTAAGTGTCCTAGGGTACCTGTGGCACAGACAAATGAAAATTATCATGTTCCCTGAGAAATGTACTGTTCCTGGTTTTCAGACATTATCAATATTTAGGGATATATATATTGATAGGGAGTTCAAGTCCTGCTTCTATATTTAAAATATTTACTTTCCCCCCCACATTGATTTTTTTTAAATGATTAAGTATATATTTTCATTTTATTGTAATGATGGATATATGAAAGAAATGGCAAATGGATAAGATCAAGCAATAAGATAGTAAAACAGTAAGAATTAGTTAAATATAAGCTGAAAAGCTAACATTCCTCACAAGATAATAAAAGAAAATATATAAAAATTAAAGGAGACAAGGAGAAGTTTAAGTGAACTATAAGAAAATATTTAAAAGAGGAGAAAATAGGAAAGTTTAAATTTAAGAAATATATTTCAGAGACCTACTGATCAGCTTTTTTTCCCCCCTCACTTAAAACTTTTTAAACTATAAGTATTTTCAAGTTCTGCTATACAGATTCTACCAATTTTTCACTTAAAGTAGAATAGTCCTTGAAATATTTCTTATACCACTAGGGTGCCATTCAGTAAATTGCTTCTTCATAAGCACTAAATTGCACACTAATGTCTTGAGAAAGAAAGCTATCTGCTCCCTAGGATTATAAATATTATCTCATTAGTTCTAAAAACATACTCATGAGGATGGAAAATGGAAATGGGAAATATTTCTTTCATTTTAGGGGTTGAACCATTGAGACACTGAACATAGATTATCAGAATTGTCAATACTCCAAATTCTAGAACTCTCAATGTAAAATCTAATGTTGGGACTACTAAATAAGGAATTTACAACTCTGTGGATATTTACATGTCCATGTTTGCAAAGCGTGTGCTAGAAACTATGAAAAATCTGACTTCATAAATCTTTATTCGATTTGTTATGGTAAGAAATCCTTGCCATGGTAATAATGACGGACAATTGAAAGAAATGACAATGAGTAAATAAGGCATTTGCATGCTTAGATTAAAATGTAGGTGAATTGATGAAACTTAAATGTTCATAATTTTCATCATAATATTAATATTAATATTAATGTTCATTAATATTTCATCAATATTAATCCTGAAATAAAACATACATGACAGAGGAAGGGACAAAAATAAACTGACTTTGGACAAGAATGTCTTAGATAAATTCCTTCCACATTTGTACATAAAATTCCATCTATAACTTACCACTTTCTGGCTGTCTTTATTTTCTTTAATCTTTCTCCTTAATTTTAGGAGAAAACTTGGCTATCTTTTATTAGGCTCATTTGTTGTTCACTGTGAAGCAAGATGGAGCCTGGCAGGTCAGCCTTTAAGGCTGAGTCTTTCCGTGGTCCCATTGCTTCAGTGTTCATAGTGAGGCTTCCTCATGATTCCTGCAGAAGCTGTGATGACACTGAGAGCCATGCTGAAGGCCATGCATCCTTACTGGGTCTCCTTCCTTTGTTGGTCCTAATGCCTTGGTCCTTGCTGGCATAGCTTTGCTCTGTGTCCAGATCAGTATTTACTGTGAAATTGTCTAATACGGTTTCTCTAAAGTGTTTTCCCAGTTCACATTCACATGCATGTTGTTTTCCCCAGACCTCTGTCTTCTTCCTCTCAAAGTCTGATTCTTCTTCTCAGGTATCAGAACCCTGGGCCTCCCCAGTCCACCTGACATGTCTGGAACTTTAAAGAACAGGATCCAAGTCTCAGTCTCCTTTAAAAAATTTTTTTGGTTAATGTTTATTTATTCAGAGAGAGAGAGAGAGAGAGACAGAGCAGGAGAAGGGCAGAGAGAGGGAAACACAGAATCTGAAGCAGACTCCAGGGTCTGAGCTGTCAACACAGAGCCTGGCGTGGGGCTCCAACTCACCAACTGTGAGATCATGACCTGAGCCAAAGTCAGATCCTCAACCAACTGAGCCACCCAGGTGCCCCATCAGTCTCCTTTTAACTAGATGATTACTAAGGTCCTATGCAAGAATTTGAATGCAAATGGATGTGTCTGAGGAAGTAATGCTTATCTCCACTCACTAATAGCATCTAAGCCTAAACACTCAATCTGCACTACTGTGTCTTTCCCCGGAATAATACATGGGTGCTTGACATATAACTAAAGACGATACATGGGGCTGTGACCTGGCTTACAAGTATATTCCAATCTTCTGGTTTTATTTCTTTTTCAGAACTGGTACAGTTTATTCTCTGCGAGTCAGCTTATTACAATTATAGCTATGTCTCAGAGTCAAATTATATCTTGCCTGTTTCTAGTGTACTTCCTTCAATCATTTTGTAGATTAAAAATAAATATAGACAGAGTCCTCACTTTATTCTAGGGGAAGACCCTTTTTGGAGAAATGCCTGGTTCTATATTTTTGATGAATGTAGATTTCTCACTTGAATTTCTTTTCTTTTCTTTTTTTTTAAGTTTTATTTATTTTTTGGGAGAGAAGCACTGTGAGTAGGGGAGAAGCAGTGGGGGGAGGGGTAGAGAGAGAATCCCAGTGCAGAGCCTGATGCTGAGCTTGAACTCACAAAACTGTGAGATCATGACCTGAGCCTAAACCAAGAGTCAGATGCTTAACCGACTGAGCCACCCTGGCACTCTCCAACTTGAATTTCTTATCTTAAAACTTTTACTAATTGAGTATCTCAAAGAAGAATTTCAACTGGTTATATCAGAATAAAAAGACCTATTAGTAAAGAAAACTTAATTTTATTGTGAAATAAATTTGAACTCTAGCTTCCTAGTACTTTTCTCCTTGAGACCTGAAAATGAGTGCCGAGGGTCATATTAGTGCATCATTGCTTCCCTTAGCTAAGTGATCAATTTCAGTTATATCATTGCTAGTTAAAGATGACCTTGTGCTGCTAAAATATTTTCGGTGATTGATGGTGCCAGAGATGTTGAAGTTTTTAGCACTGTGTTTTACTCTCTGTGACTTGAGTTGGTCTCTTTGCAATCCTTTGCTAATCCTGACCTTTTCTCTTTTCTGCAATCAGTAAAAGCAAGGAGTTACTTCCTGTTTTTATCTTACTTTTCTCAAGCTACTGAATGGCTCTTGAGCTTGGAATATATGAAAAAGGATAAGACTGCTAATATTCACAACTCCAACCAAATACATTAAGATGGTCAATTATGTGGGTGAATAACATAGTACCAGATCCTCAGCAGTCCATATCAGGAAAGAGTCTCCAAATGTATGCCTTGGAAATTGTTCCTGAAATCACAATTTCATCAATCAACATTGACCAGATTAAAACAATGGGAAGTTTTTATTTTCTATTTTATAGTGGCTTCATTTCTTCAGAAATAATTAATGGAACACTGTATCATAACATCACCTGTCTTTGAGGAAGATATAATTGTATGGTGTTTTATGATCATTGCGGCATAGAATGTTCAGATAGCTAGTTAAACATAATTTCTCAATGCGTCTGTGAGGGTGTTTCTGGGAGAGATTAGCATTTGAATTGGTGGATTGAATAAAGCACATGGCCCTCCCCAGTGTGAACATGCACCATGTAATCCTTCAGCACCTATATAGAACAAAATGACAGAGGAAGGTTAATAGCTCTGCCTGTGAACTGAGCTGAGACCTTGATCTTTTCTTGCCTTCCATGATTCTATTTCTCAGACCTTCAAATTATATCACCAACTTTCCTGGTTCCACAATGTAAAGACAGTGGATCATGGGACTTCCATGGGCCTTCTCAGCCTCCATAAGTGTATAAGCCAATCTCTTATTTTATCTATCTATCTATCTATCTATCTATTTATCTATATCTATCTATATTGTTCCTTATAATTCCATATATATATCCCTATAATTCTAATATATATTCCTTATAATTCCTTATACTATATATATTTCTTATAATATATATTCTTTTTATAATAGAGAATGTATATGTATATGTATATATGTCTGTGTGTGTGTATGTGTGTATATACATATATCTCTATATGGGATTGTAGATGGAGATAGGGCTATTGATAGAGATTGAGCTATTGATAGAAGTGTGTGTGTGTATGATAAAATCTTGATTTGGTTTCTCTGAAGAATACATGATAAAAACAAACCTTTAGAGCAGACAAATCTGAGCTCAGTTTCTAATACTGACTCTTAAAGTCACATTGCCAGTATGTCCCATAAATCTCTAACTTCCTAACCTTAATGTATGTTTTTATCCTCATCCAGATGTTGTTTCTTAATCTTCTTCACTCGCTCTGTGTCTCAGGAGGCTGCCCTGCATAGGCTGCATCAACGGGTCTCTCTAGGCCTCCAGTTTCTGCTTAGGGCCAGCTAACCGAGGAAATGGTAAGAGATGGGGGGCAGGGAGTGAGAGTTTTGTTCCCTTATTTCATTTCTCTCCCTGATAACTGTGTATTCTTTCACTTAAGGGAAAACCCCTATCCCATGGTGGCCTTTTCCTTTATATCCTCAGTTACAACTCTCATGGTATGTAGGTATTTCCCCTCCCCCTGACGTTGTCTGGAGCTGGGGCTGGTGAGTCTTCTAGAGTCTCTAGTTCTAGGATGTCTCAGCTTTTTTGGAAGGGGTGAAAAGGGTGTTTTCCTTTAACCTGTCAACACATTTGTGTATTGTCCCTTTATTAAACTCTCTTCAGTTGTCCATTTTAAGCATGTTATCTGTGTCGCTGGGAGTGTAATCTCTCCTACAATTGTTCTCATATCTCTAAAATGGAGTTGGTAATAATCTTAGAATTTGAGAATTGTATAAGATAATACCTATTGAGTGCATAGTAAATAAGTGGTATTTGCTAATGCTAATTTTTCATAATAGAGGAGGTAAAACTTTTATTCTTGGTGATCTAAAACAATTTAATACAATATAATATTGTGCCATTCTGGGCACTCCCAAAAAGCAGAGCAAAGACAGCAGTAGATGTGTAAAAGATCTGTTGGAGGAAACGTTTGTGAAAGATAAAGGCACACGGATAAGCTTCAGACCACATTTCAGGCTTGATATGTGAGAAAGTGTGAGAGGGAAGATGAGTTGGATAGGGAGTTAGACTGTGGCCCTGTTCCGAAGACAGTTTTGGTAAGGTCACTGGTGAGTCCTTGAACCAAGGCTGCCCACTGTACAATTCACTCATACTGTAGGAATGAGCCTACACTAATATGCTCAGCCGTATTCAATTACTGACTAGGAGCAACATAGGGAGAAGTGAGGCATCTGAGAAAACACATGGTGGGTGCAGTGGGACAGTTAGTCAGTGCTACTTCTTGTCACCTGAGATTTAAGTAGTGTATTTCCATAGCTCCAAATTATACTTTTATGTGGAGTATCAAAGTTAGGTTGACTAAAAATTAAGCAATGATGCTTTAAATGTTTTATTGATATTGTAAGTCTTTGTACTTCTTCCTATGCCTACCTATTGGTTATTGATCTCTGCAAGTCTTTTGCCCATTTTTAAATCAGATGTTTTTAAATGTTTTCATTTTTGAGAGCGAGCATGAGAACATGAGAGTGAGCAGGGGAGTAGTGGGGGAGGGGAGAGGGGTCTGTGCTGATAGCAGAGAGCCTCATGTAGGGCTTAAACTCACAAACCATGAGATTATGACCTAAGCTGAAGTTGCATCTTAAACAGAGCCCCCAGATGACCCCTTAAATCACATTTTTTAAATTGAGCTGTAGGAATTGCTTATATTCCAGATATTAACTCCTTCTAAGACAAGTGATTTGCAGATATTTTCTTCATTCTGTTGTTTCCTTTTTCAGTCTGTCAATTGTTCCCCTTGCTTCGCAGAAGCTTCGGTTTTGATGCAATCTCAGTTCGCTTTTGTTGCCTGTACACTTAATGTAATTCAAAGCTATTGCCAAGACCAATGTCAAGAAGCTTTTCCCCTTATGTTTCTTTCTAGGAATTTTATTGTTTCAGGTCTTATATTTGTCTCTAATCCATTTTTGAGTTGAATTTTGTATATGGTATGAGATAACGGTCTACATCCTTCTATATGTAGATATCCAGTTTTCCCAGAACTTACTGAAGAGATCATCTTTTCCCCCATAGTGTGTTCTTGGCACCCTAAGATCAATTGACCATAAATGTAGGATTTTATTTATGGCCTCTGTATTCTGTCCCATTAGTCTATAAAGCTATTTTTATGGACTACAGTACTTCCATATTTTAAATACTATAGCCTTTACTAGAGTATGAAGTCAAGAACTGTGATGCTTCCAGTTTTGTTCTTGGTCAAGATGCTTTAGGTTTTTGAGGTCTTTCATTTTTCCTTAAGAATTTTAGGAATTTTGTTTTGTTTCTGTGAAAAATGTCATTGGAATTTTGATAGGGATAACATTGAATCTCTAAATAGCTTTTTATAGCACAGATTTAACAACGTTCTTTTAAAAGAGAAACACAAGATGTCTTCACATTCATTGGCCTTTACTGGGTTGAGATACATTCTTTTCTTTTTTTCCTTCATGAAAGGATGCTGAATTTTGTCAAATATATTTTTCTATTATGATTGTATTTTTATTAATATGGTTTATCTGTTTCACCTGTTAATGCAGTATGTCACATTTTTGTCTATGTTGAACCTTCCTTGTATCACATCCTTGTATCCTGCTTGTCATGGTGTATAATTCTTCTAATGTACTGTATGTTTGCTAGTGTTTTATTGGAGACATTTGTGTCTATGTTGGAGTTGGTAGCCTGTAGTTTTCTTGTGATAGCTTTGTCTGGCTTTGGTATCAAGGTTGTCCTGGCCTCATAAAATCAGTTAAGAAGTGTTCTCTTTTCTATTTGTTGCTCCTCAAAACAGAGAAGGTAGGAGTTGAAAGTTCACTCCTGATTATATGGCACTTTGCTTTGGTTGGGGAATGGGGTTATGATTTTAATGTGTATCAGTTTTTGCTACTTGATTCAATGTGGGTATTTTCTCAGCTGCTGCTCATGTAAAAGTCTCTTAACTATTTTCTGGATTTCTTGGAGGGAGTTGATGCATATGTAGCTGTTGATGTGTTGTGCCTGGAGTTTCCTATTCTGTCATTTTGCTGACTCACAGATCCTTTCTGTTCAGGACTTTTCTGTGGTAGGTTAAACTGTTTGGAAGAGCTCTGCATTTGACATAAGTTTTTAAAAATAGTGAAAAAATGAACCTGACTCAAATTAAATTTGTAGACATGTTTGGTTTGAAAATTATCTCTCTGACCTCATAGTCTGGTGTACTTACGGTTTTATTTTTTCTTTTTCTTTTTTTTCCTTTTTTTATTCAGCAAGGAATGTATGCCTAAGAGAAACTCTAGGGATGCTTTAATACATGGAATTTTTTTCCTTTTTATATAAATTTCTACAACCATTTCAATAAGCAAAGAAAAAGCATTTCACAAAATTGAACATCTGTTTATGATAAACTCTCAATAAACTGTGGATATGCAGGAAATGTATCTCAGCATAATAAAGATTATATATGACAAGCCCACACCTAACATCTTACTCAATGGTGAAAAGTTGAAAGCTTTTCCTTTAAGATCAGGAATAAGACAAGGACAGAATCTTTCCATTTATGTTAAACACAATATTGGAAGTCCTAGCCAGTATACTTAGGCAAGGAAAAGCATCCAAATTGGAAAGGAAGAAGTAAAACTGTCATTATTTGCAGAAATCTATAGAGAAAATTACAATAAATAAATTCAATAAAATTGAAGAATCAATAAACAAAAATCTATTATATTTATATATGCTGATCAATATCAGAAAGGAACATTAAGAAAACTCATTTACAACTATTTCAAAAGAAATAAAATGGGATACATGTAACTAGTGAAATAAAAAATTTGTATTTTAAAAACTATAGGACATTGATTAAAGAAATTAAAGATAAATATATGAACATATATACCATGCTCATGGATTGAAAGAATTGTTAACATGTTCATTCTACCCAAAGTAATCTACATATTCAATGCAATCACAACCACAATCCCAATAGCCTTTTTCACTGAAATAGAACAAACAGTCTTAAAATATGTTTGGAACCATAAATGACCCCTAATAACCAAAGCAATCTTGAGAAAGAGCAACAAAGCTGGAACTGTTGTGCTCCTTGACTTCAGTTACAAAGATAGAATAATGAAAGTATATGGTACTGCAGTCACATAGATCAATGGAACGGAATAGAGAGCTCGGAAATAGATCCGTGTATTTATGGTCATTAATTTACAAACTAAGAATACACAATGAGGAAATGACCAGTGTGGAGCCAAGAGAGGGGGAGAGAATCCCAAGCAGGCTCCAAACTGTCACCACAGAGCTCCATGCGTGGCCAGAACCCATGAACTGTGAAACCATGACTTAAGCTAAAACCAGGAGTCAGGCACCAACAACAGAGTCACCCAGGCACCCCCACTGTTTTTTTCCTTAAGTCAGCATTTTCAAAGTATGATTCAAAGACCTGCCTATGTCTGTTGATAACTCGTGTTACATAACATAGCATTACATAATAAAATAACTTTGGGAAACAATGGACTAAACAAAATTAAGCAGGTTTCTAGATTATAGGACTTCACTTACACTCTACTATCTTAGTTCTCATTCTAAAAGTTGAAGAAGGACCACTGACTTTATTTGGTCAACAAAAACATTTGTCTCAGAATCGTATAACATGACAGTATCTAGATTCTAGTTCATTTATTAGCTTGCTAGTTTGAAGGCTGATGGGGAGAGGGAGTAACGTGAACATAATTGCAGAACATCAGGCAAATTCTATAGGTGTGAATACTACTTGGGATGTTCAAATATTTGAAATGAATACAATAATTAGAATACTCAAAATAATTTGTTTAGCCCTTTCCTTGTAAGCTAGTACTTCTAAGGTTACAATACCTTGGCTGTTAAAAAACAAAACAGGGGCGCCTGGGTGGCTTAGTCGGTTGAGCGTCCGACTTTCGCTCAGGTCACGATCTCACGGTTCGTGGGTTCGAGCCCCGCGTCGGGCTCTGTGCTGACTGCCAGCTCGGAGCCTGGAGCCTGTTTCGGAGTCTGTGACTCCCTCTCTCTCTGACCCTCCCCCTGCTCGCGCTGTCTCTCTCTCTCTCTCTCCTAGAAATAAATAAAAATATTAAAAAAAAAAAAAAACAAAAAACAAACCAAAACACAAAACCCTCAGTAGATTCCTACTCTCTAGTCATATACACAAGACTGATGCAAAATTATAAGCATTTAGAAACCATGTATTTAGCCTGAGGGGAAAAAGACATTATGAATATCAATGTGAAAGGTGTTGGAGAAGGGAATAGATTTGGGTGATGGGGGGGGGGGCTTATGAGGGTCTATATTGTGATTATATAATTGACCACTTAACAGGGAATTTATAAGAGTGGGAAGAGAAGTATTTAAAATCAAGTCAGTATAATAAAAAATGAGGGACTACTGGGTGGCTCCGTTGGTTGAGCATCTGACTCCTGATTTCAACTCAGGTCATGATCCCAGGGTCGTGGGTCAAGCCCTGTATTCGGCTCTACACTGTCAGGCAGATTCTCTTGGGAGAAGTCATCTTGGGATTTTCTCCTCTCTCTGCTCCTCCCCTGTGCTTGCTCTCTTGCTCTCTCAAAATAAACACTAAAATATTCAAAAATGAATTTGTCCTTGCAAATGTAGATTTTTTTTGTGATATAAAGTTCAAACTGAAACTTTAGAACTAACTCAAAACACAGCAATATAATTTTCATCTCTTTTTGTTGAAAATTTCAAGGAAAATCACTTAATATTTTAAATGTCTATCAACATTGTAGGGGGTACTACATTACTTCGAATCATCAGGTGTTTACTTTGATTAAAAACAAACATTTCTTATCAGCCCACTTGTATATGTACGCCATTGGGAAAGGGGGAGGTGTGGAAGCATAGGAGCTGATTTAATTTTCTTAAATTGTACTCACATATTCACAATATTCTCCTTCCAAGTTACTATAGTGGCTTATAGAAACTTTGCTTACTTTGATCTTGTGTACAAGAACTACATTTGCATGTACTTTTATTTCAGAGTAGTGCACTTATTTATAATTATCATATTTTGTTCTACAATTCCATTATGTGGCCTGTGGATTCATGATTTGGGACTGTGCTCTGGTATTTATCAAGACTCTTCTGTGGACTTTGTGTGAGCTACGTAATTTATTCCTCTAATGCAATCTGTGGAAAAATACAATAAAGTGCCAGGGAGGGGTGTGAGGAAGAAAGGCAGATGGCATGAATGATGTCTCATTTTTCTGACAAAGAATATAACAAGGATGGAAAATGATACACCGTGAATCCGTTGCGGTGACAAAGATTGTAATGAGAATTGGTATGAACATTACCTACTGCATTCTCATTACACTCTGTGGATTGTAATCTTCTCATCCTCTTTAGAGGCTGTACCCATCCTCCACTGACTGATGAGTCTTCCATATAGCTCTGCTTCAATTTGCTTTAAAAATATTTTTGATATAAATGGACCATTAGGAAAAGTGAGAAATAAAAAATCTCAAAATTGATGCTGGAGCTTTAATTCTAGTGACTGATCAAGAAGAGAGCTTTTATTTGGTAGTGTGAAAGGATATTCATTGGCACTTCAATAAAAGCAGTGTTTCAATAAAAAATTGCCTTTATTCTGGGCAAATGAAGCCTTATGGTTGTGGTGTTTGCAGCACAAGGCTTAGATAGGAGGTTGGATAAAATGATAAAGATAGAACTTCATATAGAGGAAGTCTCAGGAATTTTAGTTCTTAAAGCTGCATTATGATACTTTATTTTCATTATAACAGTTATGTAACATTATCTAGTGGTACTGCACAATTTTAAATGAAGTTACAAATTAGTGAGAATTATAGTTATGGATCTGTGTAGCAATATATACCATAAACCAACTGCAGAATAAACTGAACATGGTAGAGCTATTGTCCACAAAGACATATGACAGTTTTATTACTGAGTCCTAACAAATTTTGAAGTCTACTGTTTTCAAAACTAAGTAGGGCACCTGGGTGGCTCAGTTGGTCAAGTGCCTGACTCTTGATTTCAGCTTGGGTCATAATCTCACAGTTGATGAGTTTGAGCCCTGCATTGGACTCTAAGCTGATGGCAGAGTCTGCTTGGGATTCTGTCTCCCTTTCTTTCTGTTTCTCCCCTGCTTGCTCTCTCTCTCAAAATAAATAAAAGTAAACTTAAAAAAAAAATAACAGGGGTGCCTGGGTGGCTCAGTGGATTGAGCGTCTGACTTCAGCTCAGGTCATGATCTCACTGCTCGTGGGTTTGCGCCCTGCATCAGGCTCTGTGCTGACAGCTCAGAGCCTGGAGCCTGCTTCAGATACTGTGTCTCCTGCTCTCTCTGCCCCTCCTTGCTCATGCTCTGTTGCTCTCTATTTCTCAATAATAAATAAATGTTAACAAAAAGAAACTAACTAAAAATAAATAAATAAATAAATAAATAAATAAATAAATAAATAAAATAACTTTTCAACTTTTAACTTCCTTAACTAATAAAATATATTAGGAAATATTTATTATAGCATAAAACACTACAAGTATTATTGTTCATCTGGGTGGCTCAGTTGGTTAAGCATCCAACTCTTGATTTCAGCTCCAGTCATAATCTCACAGTTGATGAGTTTGAGCCCCTCATGGGGCTCTATGCTGTCAGCCCAGAACCTCCTTGGGATTTTAATTCTCTCTCTCAGTCTCTCTCTCATCCTCTCTCTCTCTCTCTCTCTGTCTCTGCCTCTCCCCTGCTCAACTTCCCTCTTTAAAATAAACATTAAAATATATATATACTACAAGCATTACCAAGTTAGACACAAAGCTTTTACATGTTATCTAGCATTGTCCTGATATTCCAAACTCATATGATAAATCGAGAAAAATAAAATGAAATGATACTGGAAATGTAGGAAAAAAGATAATATTACTTCAAGTCAACTCTTTAAATCAGAAAATTTATGAATTAATGGAATAGAACTAAACTAATAAATGTTCAGTGATTGGTCCCCATATAATCAAGTAATAACAAAGTATAAATAAAGTCATCCTCAATAGCAATAGAACCATAAAACACCTAAATGGAAATGACAAACTCTATATAAAATAGTTATAAAATGTCACTGAGCACAGAACAAGACTCCTAAGAAAGGAGAATTATACTGTATTTTTCAACTGAAAATTTTGATTAATCTGATATTATGAAAATATGTGACAATTCTATATCTCACATGGTTATATGATTATTGTAAATTAACTAGTAAAATTTTAGAGAGCATTTATTTTACTACGTAAGAAATTATATTCTCAAACTACAATGACTAAAATAGGTTGGTATCTGGTCTGGAAATAAATGGATTAGATTAGATCTGGATATGGACTGTGTATAAATCAATGTTATAGCATAATACTATCAAAGCTTGAGGAATCCATAATTATTCAATAAATTGCTTTAATGCAATGTGGTATCCTATTGAAAATACAACAAAGTCCTATCTTAAATTAATCATAATACATTTCAGATTATGCTCAGTCTCCAAATATAAGATATAAAATTATGAGTGAACTCCTCTAAAGTATAGAAGTAGATACTTTATAATCTTGAAGTATGATATTAAAGCTGAAACTTCTGTCTGGTGACAATAAGGTAGCAAAGACTGGAAAAAATTAGGTAACCCTGTATTTATCACTTACAGGTTTATCAGAATCTTAAAATAGAATTATGTTGATGAGATCAATGGAAATAGGAAAATTGCTTACAGTGTAAACACAAGGTATTTTTTGGAGTGTAGATTAATAATATCTACCAACACATAATATTTACAATTTTTAACCCAGCAATATTATCTGTAGAAGTATTTCTTAATGGGTGTATCATCTCAGAGCATCCAGTTGCCTGTGAAGAATGGGAAGGTTCCTGGTAAGCCATACAAGGAAGCAATTTTTTTTTTAAGTTTTTTTGTTTTTGTTTTTGGTGGGTTTTTTTTTCCCCCTCAAAGAGAGAGCGCATGCATGCAAGCAGCAGAAGGGTGGAGAGAGAGAATTCCTAGCAAGCTCTACACTGTCAGTGCAGAGCCCATCACAGGGCTTGAATCATGAACCTGTAAGATCATGACCTGAGCTGAAATCAAGAGTCAGGCGCTTAATCGACTGAGCCACTCAGGAGCCTCACTGGGGAGCAATTTTAAAGCATAAGAGTAAATCTATGAGCACTGACATTTTGAAAATTCTAAACATACTCTTAAGTGGGTGGAGGAAGTTTAAGAAGTTATAGAAATGTAAAAAATGATCATACTTTTGTGAACTGTGTGGTCAAATATACATTTTATATGTAAAAAATAATGGAATGTTTATATACTATTTGGGAGCAAGTATTTTATACCTTAAAATTAAAAAAATAATAGACATGATATTATATATTGGGTCTCATTTAGGTACTTCCCAAGTTAAAGTTCTTTTGATTTTTTTTTTTTTTCTATTTTTCCCCCTTCACTTACAAGATAGATTTTATCTCTTTAACTTGCATGACCTTTCATCTTTGGACCAAGGCTGGATTTGTGTATATTACTGCCAATTATCTCTTGTTCTGTCACCATGGGGCTATTCTGTTGGATAAACAAAGCATGGAAATTCATCCTCCAGCACTCTGTTCATGTTATTCCCTCTACCTAGATTTACCTTCTGCCTTACCTTAGAAATCTTCAGCATCAGTGTCATTTCTAATGCGCTACCTCTTTTGAAGTTTTATCTAAGATCCGAGGCATAACAGAATCCTTAGGCAAATTATGTAGCACATCAATGCCTTGGTTACTGCATTTGTAAAATGGGAGCATGAAACAGTGTCTGTAAATAAAAACTGATCGCTGTTATGAGCCTGTCCTTGTTTGTATTCCTGTAATTCCTAATTAGATCCTTTCATAGTGGCCGTTATTACCTTATATCCTATTTATTGATTATACCCTATATTTTCTATTGTAACATAAGCATACTTCATGACTAATACACATCCTTATATATTATTTGCTGTCAGTAAATTTTGATTTAATAAACAGGTAACTTGAATTTTCATATTGACAAAAAGCAGATGAAATATAGAATATTAAACAATAGTAAACATGAAAATTCTATGTATATGTATTTAAGGTACTCTAGAGGGCAAATCACAGAAATGTATTTTTTTCTTTGGAAAGTAGGTAGCTGATTAATTTGCTGTTTAGCTACTTTAAAACAGAAACTTGTTTTTGCTTTTTGTTTTTTTTTTTTAACTCAGGCCAGCCCCTTTGTGAGTGGCAGTCTCTCAAGGCATGTATCTCCATCAGGATCCTGATCTTTCAATAGAAGATATGAAACCTACTCCTTCCTGCCCTGACAGTAGAAGCATATGACCCTGTAGTTTACAAATAATACAAAATGCCTGCTCAGTAGGTACACTGTTCTGAATAAGACCTCAAATTTACTGATTCATCCCACTTAAATGTAAAAGGTATAGTAACTGAGTTGTAGCATGCTCTCTAGGCATTATGCACTCAACTCTCTAAGACTCTACAATGTGTCCATGGATTTATTCTTACCATCGCATAGCTGCAGAAATGAATCATAATCTTTTGTTCTTGGAAACTTTTCTCCTCTGTTCTCTGCCAGAGTACGATTGCTTATTATAAATTGCACTTTGTAAAATGTGTCAGCCTATGCTGAGGTAGGATGGAAGCAGCAGCCCCATGTCTCTCCTTACTGTAGGCACCATGAAGATCTTTTTGAGGATATTCATTATATTGAACTATATCCTGTTTTCTGAGAATGGAAAGGAGTAATTTCTTAGTACAGGGGCCTGGGAATAGTCCTGCTTCCCTTGAATAGCTAGCATATTTATATTTGTAAATGCTCTAAATCAGGAAACTGTATCTGGCTTTTTTATTGGTTAAAGCTTGAAGTCAAATTATTGATCCTTGTTAAGGATTTTAAAAATATGCTTTGTTAGTAAACCTCACTTTATATTATAATGTATTTGCTGTAGTTGTTATACTAATACACACACACACACACACACACATATATTTTACTGTGGGTATTTGAGGTGAGTTAAATAATTTTGGAGGTCACATTTATACATATAATATTTCCATGTAAATATACATATCAACAGTCATTAAATTTTGGTAAATGTCCTGCCTCTTAGGAAGGTACTAGACTTAGAATTTTAGAGAAAGTCAGGGTCTGTCCCATGTCAAAAAGCCATTTAACAACAACAAAAAAATTGACTTCTTGAAGTGCAATCTTATGTTTCTAATAAAAATTCTTCAATTATTTGCTTTGTCTTCTCCCTACAAAGATAATTTTAAAGTTCATAACTGATTGTTTCTTAATATAAAATGGAATACTGATAAAATCCTGTCATGAATGTTGTAAATTCCACTTTTTTATATGTAATACCTAGGTCCTTATTGAAATAAGAATCTTACTGGAAAGATTCATGTTTTATATTTTACATCTCCTATAACACATTGCACACTGCCATATGAGGTGTTTAATATTTAATCTAGATTGAAGTTTCTAACGCACACTTTTGATAGCCCACGTCCACAAAATAGTAAATTAATTGGATGAGAGATAATTGAGTATTTTTAGCATATTATTATGTTTTAGTATATTATTATTTTTACTTATCATTGGTCACTCTTGGAGGACCCATCATTTTAATTGAAGCCATCAAATTTTTATTTCTTTTTTTTAATTTTTTTAAATTTTTAACATTTTATTTATTTCTGAGAGAGAGAGACAGTGTGAGCAGGGGAGTGTCAAAGAGAGGGGGAGTCACAGAATCTGAAGACAGGCTCCAGGCTCCGAGCTAGCTTTCAGCACAGAGCCCAACACAGGGCTCGAACCCACAAACCGTGAGATCATGGCCTGAACCGAAGTCAGCTGCCCAACGAACTAAGCCACCCAGGCGCCCCTCAAATTTTCATTTCTAAAAATTTTCAAATACATCATGAGTTTGGTTACATGTAGTAACTGAACCATAAACATGGTAAAAACTTACATGCTAAGAACAACATTTTGGGGTAAATTATGTGTAAGTTGAAGCTGCATTTAGAAAAGGAAAAACAGAAAACAGAAAAATAGAGAAAAATAAGCAAAAAGATCTCTTGGCACATATTATGTGCCAATCTATTATGACTGGATTTTTGCTTATGGTAAGGCTACTAAGACATGAATGAAATAATAAGACATGAATGAAATAAAGCAATACTGGTGAGAGACCTATGGGGCAGGCCTTTTTAGAAATAAAATCTCAGTCCGCTTACAAAAGACGACATGAGCCTATGTGCAAAGAATGAAGTGAAAGAAGTTAACTGTGATATTGCCTTTTATATAAAACCAGTCCATTAGATGGATTATGTCATACTAATGCTAATTTAAATAGCATTATAAACTGAAAGTACCAAAGAAAGGAATGGAATTTATTTTTCCCTACTTGATTGAGCATTGAATTAATAAAGCAAAGGGATTACTGGGGTGATCTAATATTAAGTAACATATATACCATGGATTTTGGAGAGGAAATTGTTGCTCAGTGAGATTTGATTCACCTTATCTGCAGGAGTAGCTAGACATTCAAAACATCCAGAAAGACTTAAGTATCAATAATTAAATTAATAAGAAATACCTGAAAATGAATAGCTTCCTTATCATCTCTGCTTAGGGCTAGATTTAGGATTTAAAGATTTCAAATTTCAGTACTGGCTGTGGTTTCATTTCTTGTTTTCCCTTGAACAAAAGCATTTAGCCCAGCACTCCTGTGAGATAAGAATTTGATGGACTAAATGAATGCAGCAACTTCATCCGTATTGGTGGCACACAAGGTAGAGAATTGATTTTATTTATTGGCAAAAACAAAGTCGCTCTTGCATGAATACTAGAGAGATATTTCCACGAAACACCTTTTGCTTTTAACTTTCTCCTTTGCTTTTTAACCACTGGCTGCCAAGCCAATTCCTCAATGGCCAAGGATAAAAATTGAGTTGATAGAAGTCATAGGTTTATTCTTAAAGAAATTAATTCAACTTCATTAATATTTTTATTTAAAGAACCAACAGAGTGAATCGTGGGGCTGTAATTAAATGAAGGGAAATGATTATTGATTTTATTGCATTCAGAAACTGAAAACACACTTCAAAAGGCTGTAGTCTATTGTCCTCTGTATGGTCCAGTCCACACCTCAGATTTGCATAGTTAATTTTTATCTTAAATTATTTTGTTGTCCAGAATAGAATAGCCCAAAGAGGCCTTTCATAGAAAAGCTGCCAATAAATTTCCCCCCAAATCTTTTAATACTGTGAAGTAAATAAATATAAGATAAGGAAATATACTCCTGTTATTTAAGGTGTGCAGTTTTTAATCATCTTTGAGTAATTTTATGGTGAGATCCAGTTTCTTCCAGTAAACCAACTCTGTTAAGATTCCATGCACATAAATATATTTTATACTTACCTACAAAGGCAGTTTCAACATCAGTGCTTACACTTCTATAACGTTTATTGAAATTAATTTTTGTGTACATTAAGGTGGTTAATGAGTGAAGAAGCTGGTTAACAGAAGTAAAAACAATAAATGTAAAAATTCATACACTGAAATAAAATTTGTCCACATGTATTAGTGGGCATTATTGATTTTTTTTTTTAAATTAGGAGGTCTGTCTCTAAAATTATAAGAATTCATTCAAGAATTAACAGTATAATTGGGGTGCCTGGGTGGCTCAGTTGGTTAAACGTCCGGCTTCGGCTCAGGTCATGATCTTGGCGGTTAGTGAGCCCGAGCCCCGTGTTGGGCTCAGTGCTGACAGCTAGCTCAGAGCCTGGAGCCTGTTTCGGATTCTGTGTCTCCCTTTCTCTCTGACCCTCCCCTGCTCACATGGTCTCTCTCTCCCTCTTTCTTTTTCTCTCTCAGAAATAAATAAAAACATTAAAAATTTTTGAAAAGAAGAATTAACAGTGTAATCAGAATTGGCGCATTCACTTTTGTAGAAAATTTAAGAGTAGAGGTTCTGATATTAGACCACCTGGGGTTAAAGACTGATCCCACCACCTACTTACAGTTGTTTTATTTATTTATTTATTTAAATTTTGTGTTTTCTTTTTTAATGTTATTTATTTTGAGAGAGGGAGTGCATGTATGTGAGTGGGGGAGGGTCAGAGGGGGACTGGAAGGTGGAGAGAGAATCCCAACCAGGCTCCACACTGTCAGTGCAAGCCCAACACCAGGCTTGAACTCACAAATTGTGAGATCATGACCTGAGCTGAAATCAAGAGTCAGATGCTTAACTGGTTAAGCTACCCAGATGCTCCTCACATTTTTTAATTTAAAATTTAATTAACATACAGGGCAAAATTGGTTTCAAGAGTAGAATTCAGTGATTCACCACTTGCACACAATATCCAGTGCTCATCACAAGTGCCCCACCTTAGTACCCATCACCCATTAAGCCCATCTCCCACTCTCTTCCCTCTGTCAACTCATAGTTTGTTCTCTTGTCATTAAGAGTCTCTTGTGGTTTATTTCCCTTTCCTCTCTCCCCTGACTTTTCGGTATGTTCATCTGTTTTGTTTCTTAAATTCCAAATATGAGTGAAAGCATATGGTTTGTCCTTCTCTAGTTGAATTATTTTGCTTAGCATAATACATTCTAGCTCCATCCACGTCATTGCAAATGGCAAGATTTCATTCTTTTGGATGGCTGGATAATATTCTGTTGTGTGTGGGTGTATACACACACTTCACATCTTTTTATCCATTCATCAGTCAATGGATGTTTGGGCTCTCTCCATAGTTTGGCTCTTGTTGATAATGCTACCATAAATATTGCAGTCCACATAGTCCTTCAAATCTGTATTTTTGTATCCCTTGGGTAAATAATAGTAGTGCAATTGCTAAATTGTAGGGTGGTTCTATTTTTAGTTTCTTGAGGAAACTCCACACTGTTTTCCAGAGTGGCTGTTCCAGTCTGCATTCCCATCAATGGTACAATGTTTTCTCTGCATCCTCACCACCACCTTTAATTTCTCATGTTGGTAATTTTAGCCATTCTGACAGGTGTGAGGTGGTATGTCATTGTGGTTTTGATTTGTATTTATCTAACAGTGAATGATGTTGAGCATCTTTTCATGGGTCAGCCATCTGAATGTCTTCTTAGAAAAATGTCTATTCATGTCTTCTGCCCATTTCTTAACTGGGTTGTTTGTTTTTTCGGTGTTGCGTTTGATAAGTTTCTTTATAGATTTTTGATGCTAACCCTCTGATACATCATTTGCAAATATCTTCTTCCATTACATAGGTGCCTTTTAGTTTTGTTGATTGTTTGCTGCACTATGTAGAGCTTTTTATATTGATGAAGTACAAAAGGTACTTTTTTTCCCCTTGCCTTTGGTGACATGTCTAATAAGTTGTTGCAGCCAAGGTTGAAAAGGTTGCTACCTGTATTTTCTTCTAGGATTTTGATGGTTTCGTGTCTCACTTTTAGGTCTTTCATTCATTTTGAATTTACTTTTGTGTATGGTACAAGAAAGTGGTTCCATTTTGGTCTTCTGCATGTTGCTGTCCAGTTTTCCCAACACCATTTGTTGAAAAGAGTGTCCTTTTCCCATTAGATATTCTTTCCTACTTTGTCAAAGATATGTTGACCGTATAGTTGTGTGTCTATTTTTGAGTTCCCTATTCCATTCCATTGATCTATGTATAGTCTATTTTTGCACAGTACCATATTGTCTTAATGACTACAGTTTTGTAATGTAGCTTGATATCTGGAATCACTATGCCTTCAGTTTTTTTCATTTTCAAGATTGCTTTGTCTCTTTGGGGTCTTTTGTGATTCCTATTAAATACAAATTTTCTGTGAAAATTTGTTCTGACTCTGTGAAAAATGCTGTGGCATTAAATGTGTAGATTGCTTTGGTAGTATAGACACTTTAACAATGTTCTTATAATCTATGAGCATGCATTGCTTTTCCATTTCTTTGTATCATCTTCAGTTTCTCATGGGGCACTTGGGTGGCTCAGTCAGTTAAACATCTGACTTAGGCTCAGGTCATGATCTCACAGTTCGTGGGTTTGAGCCCCATGTCAGGTTCTGTGCTGACAGCCCATTCAGAGCCTGGAGCCTGTTTCAGATTCTGTGTCTCCCTCTCTCTCTGACCCTCCCTTGCTCAAACTGTCTCTTTCTCTCTCTCAGAAATAAATAAAACATTTTAAAAAATTTTCTCTCATAAGTGTTCTACAGTTTTCAGAGTATAGATCTTTACCTCTTTAGTTAGGTTTATTCCTAGGTATCTTACTGTTTTGGTGCAATTGTAAATGGGATCTATTCCTTGATTTCTTTTCCTGATGCTTCATTATTTGTGTATAGAAATTCAGATTTCTGCAGTGTGACCTTGCTGAACTCATGTATTCTAGCAATTTTTAGTGGAGTCTTTTGGGTTTTCTATACAAAATATCATGCTGTCTGCAAATAGTGAAAGTTTGACTTTTTCTTGGCTGATTTGGCTGCCGTTTCTTGCTTTCTGTCTGTCTGTCTGGCTGGCTGGCTGATTGCTGACACTTAGACTACCATTTCTATGTTAAGTAGTAATGGTGAGAGAGGACATGCTTGTCTTGTTCCTGACTGTAGTGGAAAGACTCTCAGATTTTCCCCATTGAGGATGATGTTAGCTGTGGGCTTTCCATAAAGCTTCATGATGATCAGGTATGTAGGTATGTTTCCTCTATCCATCCCTACAGTGGTGAGAGGTTTTTGTTTTTTTTTTTTTAATCAAGAATGGACACTGTATATTGTCAAATACCTTTTCTGCATCTATTGAAAGGATCATATGGTTCTTAACCTTTCTTTTATTAATGTGGAGAATAACATTGATTGATTTATGAATATTGGACCAGCTCTGCAGCCCAGGAATAAATCCTACTTGATCATGATGAATAATTCTTTTAATGTCTGTTGAATTCAATTTGCTAATATCTTGTTGAGAATCTTTACATCCATGTTCATCAGAGATATTGGACTGTAATTCTCCTTTTTAGTGGGCTGTTTGTGTCATTTTGGAATCAAGATGATGCTGCCTTTATAGAAGGGGTTTGGAAGTTTTTCTTCTATTTCTTTTTTATTTTTCTTTAAAACACTTTGAGAAGAATAGGTATTAACTCTTTTAAATGTCTTTTAAATAAATTCCCCTGTGACACCATCCAGCCAGGACTCTTGTTTGTTGGGAGATTTAAATTACTAATTCAATTTCTTTAATGGTTATGGGTCTGTTGAAATTTTCTATTTTTTCCTGTTTCAGTTTCAGTAGCTTGTGAGCTTGTAGGAATTTGTCCATTTCTTCCAGATTGTCCAGTTTGTTGGTTTATAATTTTTCATAATATTCTCTTATAATAGTTTGTATTTCTGTGGTGTTGGTTGTGATCTCCTTTCTTTCATTCAGGATTTTATCTACTTGGGTCCTTCTCTTTTAATTTTGATAAGTTTATAAATTTTGTTAATTCTTTCAAAGAACCAGCTCTTAATTTCATTGATATATTCTACTGTTTTGTTGTTATTGTTGTTTCTATATCATTTCTTTCGGCTCTATTCTCTAATATTTCCCTTATTCTGCTAGCTTTAGACTTTATTTGCTGTTCCATTTTTTAGCTCCTTTAGGTATAAGGTTAGGATGTGCATTTGGGTCCCCTTTTGCTTCTTGACATAAGCCTGAATTGCAATATAATTCCTTCTTAGTATGGCCATTGCTGAATCCCAAAGATTTGGACTGTGGTGTTTCCATAATCATTGACTGCCATGCATTTTTAAAATTATTATTTCTTCTTTAATTTCCTGGTTATCCCATTCACTATTAAGTAGGATATCTTCTAACCCACATATAATTGAGAGCTTTCCACATATTTTCTTGAGATTGACTTCAAATTTCATAGCATTGTGATCTGAAAATATGCATGGTATCATCTCAATCTTTTTGTACTTGTTGAGGGCTAATTCATGTCCCAGTATGTGATCTATTCTGGAGAATGTTCATGTGCATTCAGAGACAATGTGTATTCTGTTGCTCTAGGATGAATGTTCTGAATATACCTGTTAAGTCCAGCCAGTCCACTATCATTCATATCCATTGTTTCCTTATTGGTTTTCTGCATAAGTGATCTGTCCATTGCTGTAAGTGGGGTGTTAAAATCCTCTAATATTATTGTATTATTGTCAATGAGTTTATTTATTGGCAATTGACTTATATCAATTGGGTTTTCCAAGTTTAGGACATAAATATTTAAAACTATTAGAACTGCTTGATAGATAGTCCACTTAATTAAGATATAAGGCCCTTCTTTATCTCTTCTTACAGTCTTTATTTTAAAGTCTAGTTTGTGTTATATAAGTATGGGGACTGGCTTTATTTTGATGTCTATTAGCATGATAGATGGTTCTCCATCCCCTCGCTTTCAATCTGGAGGTCTCTTTAGGTCTAAAATGAATCTTATAGGCATCATATAGAGGAAACTTTTTTCTTTAATTCATTTTGATACCTTATGTCTTTTGATTGGATCATTTAATCCATTTACATTCAGAGTGATTATTGAAAGATAGGAATTTAGTGCCATTGTGTTACCTGTAGATGTCATGTTTCTGGTGATGCTCTCTCATTCTTTCTAGCTTTTGCTGCTTTTGCTTTTTTTGTTTTTGTTCACCCTGAGAATCCCCCTTAAAATTTCTTGTAGAGCTTGTTTAAGGGTCGCAAACTCCTTTAATTTGTTTTTCTGGAAAACTCTTTATCTCTCCTTGTTATTTTCAATAACAGCCTTACTGGATAGACTATTCTTGGATGAACATTTTTTTTCCATTGAGCATGTTGAGCATATCTTGCCACTTCTTTCTGGCCTGTTAAATTTCTCAAGACAGCTATGCTGCAAACCTGATCTGTCTTCCCTTGTATGTTAAGGACTTTTATTTTTCCTTGCTGCTTTCAGGATTCTTTCCTTATCTGAGTATATTGTGAATTTGATTATTATACTGCCTGGCAATGGCGAATTTTGTTTTATTTAACAGAAGTTCTCTGTGCTTCCTGGATTTTGATGCCTGTGTCCTTAACTTACCAAAGTTTTTAGCTAAACGTTGCTCACATAAACCTTCTGCCCCTTTTTATCTCTCTTCATCATCTGGGACACTTATTATATTAATTCCACTGTATTTTAATAAATCACTGAGTTCACTAAGTCTACCTTCATGATCCCTGGTCTGTGTTTCCCTCTTTTCAGCTTCATTATTTTCCTTAATTTTGTCTTCTATTTCACTAATTTGGTTCTCTGCCTCATCAATCCTCATTTTTTATGGTCTCTATTTGTGTTTGCATGTCAGTTATAGCATTTTTATTTTGGCCTGACTATATTTTAGTTCTTGTACCTGTGCAGAAAGGAATTGTCTGGTGTCTTCTATGCTGTTTTTCAAGCTCAGCTATTATCCTTAATATTGTTTTAAATTCTAGTTTAGACATCTTACTTATATCTACATTGACTAAATCCCTGGTAGTCATTTCTTCCTGTTCTTTATTTTGAGATGAATTTCTCTGTCTTGTTATTTTGGAGGAAGAAAATAATAGTAATAATAATAGAATAAAATAAAAATTAAAAATAAAGGAAGCTACCCCTAGGTTTGTTTTTGGTCTGCTTGTCGAGAAAAGCTTTATAGAAAAGAGAGGAGAGTAAATTAAAAAATAAAAAATGATAAAATAAAAATTTTTCTTTCTGTATCCACAAAAGAAAAATAACAATAACAGAAGCAACAACACAAATAACTTGAACAAACCAACAAAAACACCTCAATGAAGGATAGATACAGTTTCCCCCAGAATTGAAATTTTGCAGCATTCTATGGCCAGTAGACTAACCTCATGCAGAAGGGATTTTTGCTGGTCTTCTTGGGGAGAGGACTGCTGCTCTGATTCTAAGCAGCTTGGAAGGCGCAGAGGACTCCATTCTTCACTTGGTGGCATTGTAGAGCTCACTGGGGTCAGTGTTAGTGGGCTAATGGTGTAAATGGCTTCACCCGCTTTCTACTCTCCAGAATGGGAAGTTGACACCCTCATAGATACACATTCACCCCTTCTATGTTCCCAACTTCCATCAGCAACTCGCCTTACCCCCATCTGTCTCCAAGCTGTCTGCCTCCCAGGCATGCCTCTCTCTAGAGTTTTATTTCAGACACAGCTGTATTTCAAAACCCCATACTGCAGACATATCCATGGTTTGGACCCACAGTGATTTTCTGGGAGATGGTCTCAAAATTCTGAGGTTGGTTTTTCCCAGTAAATGGTTATGCCACCATGTAGTGGCAGTGGCTCAGAATTTATGGTAAATCACAACACACAGTAGGCTTCCTTCAGCCAGAGTCTTCATTTCTATATGGGGGTGAAACTGGTGACTTAATGGTGCATACTGGGGCATTTGCCTGGGGAGAGGCCTTATCATCTCTACCAAATGCCCTCCAAGCAGGTGAACTGCTTCTCCCTGTGCAACACAGGGGATCCTCAGACCACACTGCTGTCTCCCAGGGCTCTGCCCTGATTCCTCCCTGGAACACCACCAGGGGCTGACCTCTGAAACTTCAGACTTAGTGCTCCACTGTTTATAAAAAACGGTATTGAAATCCTCTTTTTCCCCCATCAATGGTTTTGGGGAACAGTTTTCTTGTACAGTCCCTTTTCTGTGTTTTCACTCTTTGTAGCTGCTCTCAGGGGGAATGCTTTCTTGTATAAACCCAATGAGCTGCTCTCTCTCCTTACCTCTCTTTCTCCTCTCTGTGAAGATGGATCCCTCTCCTCTGCAGCACCACAGCTCTTCTCTCCCTCATCTCACCTCTCCACACCATGTATCTGCTGCGTTCTCTCTCTCAAATTATGTAGATTGTTCTGTTAATCCTCAGATCAATTTCCTAAGTGTTCAAAATGGCTTGATATTGATCTAACTGTGTTGCAGGGATGAGACAAACCCAGGATCCCCTTACTACTCCACCATCTTAACTCCTCCTACAGTCATTGATTTAATGTTTGTTGTTTGATAGAAGTATTGCCACTTTGGCTTCTTTCCCCCCCACTTCCATATTTGTGGAATATCACATTCCTAGACTTTCAATCTGTATGTCTCTTTAGGTCTGATGTAAATCTCTTGTAGGCAGCATATAGATGGGTTTGGGTTTTTTATCCATTCAGTCACTCTGTGTGTTTTTGATTGAAGCATTTCAACGATTTACAGTTAAAGTAATTGTTGGGGTGCCTGAGCATCTGACTCTTGGTATTTACTCAGGTCCTGATCTCACGGTTTTGTGAGTTCAAGTCCTGCATCAGGCTCCATGTTGACAATGCGGAGCCTGCTTGGGATTCTCTGTCCTCTTCTCTCTATGCCCCTCCCCAACTTGCACTTCCATCTCTCTCAAATAAATAAACTTAGAAAAATAATTGATAGGTGTGTACTTATTGCCATTTTGTTGTTTTCTGCTTGTTGTTGTAGTTCTTCCCTTCTTTTACTCTTGCTATCTTCCTTGTGACTTTAGTGTTACAGTTGGATCCCTTTATTTCTTGGGTATCTGTTACAGGTTTTTTGTTTGTGGTTCCATAAACTTTGTATGTAACATCCTAATTATATGGCAATTTATGTTGCAATCTAGTGATGGTTGCCTAAGTTCAAAAATTTTCTAAAAGCTTTACATTATTATTCCATGTTTTATGTATATATCATATTTTTCATCTTTAAATTTTTCATTAAAAATCAATTTTTTAAATTTGAATCTCTTAACCAATTTTTAGATAAAACTGACTGTACTATATTTCTTTTAAACTTCATACTAGCTTCATAAGTCACTGATATTATCTTTATTATATATTTGCTTTTACTTGTAAATTTTTTCACTTTATAACTTTGTTAATTGTGGTTATGACCATTTATTTTCCGCTTAAACACGTCTTTTAAACATTTCTTGTAGGATTTAGTGGTGAAATATTCCCTTAATTTTTGTTTGTCTGGTGTGTTATCTTCCTGTCAATTATGATAGATAATATCACTGCCTAGAGTATTCTTGGTTGTATTTTTCTCCTCAGCACATTGACTATGTCATGCTACTCTCTTCTGGCCTGCCACGTTTCTGCTAAAAAATCCGTTGATAGTTTTATGAGGTTTTCCTTAAACGTAATTTTTTTGCTTCTCTCTTGCTGCTTTTAATATTCTTTATCTTTAATCTTAAACATTTTAATTATGTTTATTTGTGTGGACCTCCTTGGATTTACTTTATTGGAGTTTTGTGTGCTTCCTTGATATGAATATTTGATCCCTTCCCAATGTCAGGTAAGTTTTTAGCTATTTCTTTCAATAAGTTTTGTCCCTTTTCCTCTTCCTCTGGAACCCGTATAATTAAATATTAGTACACTTGATATTGTTTCAGAGCTCCCTTGACCTATGCTCATTTGTTAAAATTCTTTTTTTTCTCTCTTTCTGCTTTTCAGTTTGGGTCTTTTCCAGCACGCTATCTTGCAGATCTTGGACTTCTGCCTCTAATCTGTTGAATCCTTCTGTGTGTTTTGCATTTAAATTATTGTATTCTTGAACTCTTGGTGTTTTTTTGTCTCTCATATTTTCTCTTTCTTAAAGCTCTGCTCACTGAGTCTATCTACTCTTTTCAGGTGCAGTGAGCATCTTTATGACCATTACTTTAAACTTTTTATCAGATTGCTTATCTTTGTTTCTGTTTGTTTTGTGGTTTCATGTTCTTTTGTTTGGAGCATAGTCCTGTCTCCTCATTTTGTTAGACATTGTGTTTGTTTCTATAAGTAGATGGGAGAGCTACTTTTCCTAGTATTAAAGGAATGGCCTTATGTAGGAATGTGCCCTGTGTAAACTGCATGTACCTGGCAGCATTGGCTGACTGGCTGGAATTACAGTGGGTGCACACTAGGGTTCCTGGGGCATTCTGCGCTGGGTTGGCTAGAGCTGAAAGCTGAAGTGGGCAAAGGCCAGATAGCCCAGTGGTGCTCCACGTAAGGGACACCCTAACAGGATGTCTGGAGCTTCAGCAGGTGCAGGCTAGGAGGTGTGGGAGTGCTTCACACAGGAGATCTCTGGTGAGTCATCTGGAGCAGAGTCAGGTGCAGACCTAGTATGTCCCAGAGTGATTTGTGCCTGTGTTGGCTTTGGTGAGATGGCTGAACCTGTAGTGGATGCTGTCCAGGGTGTCCTGCTATACATTGTTGTAGGGCTACCTTTTTAGGAGCTCTGGAGCTTGAGTGAATGTGGATACTGGAGCCTGCCTTGAAGGGATGGCTGAGGCTGGTATAGATGGGGACCCAGGGCTTCACTGAGGCAAGTGGCTGGCCAAGGTGCCCATGCTCTGCTCTCAACTATGCTATCAACTTGGAAGCATAGAGCACATTCTTGTAGCTTCCTTGCTGTTGGCAGATGCTCCTGGACTGTTTCTCTTAAATTTTAGTTGCCCTTTTAAATTGTGTATGTGTGTAACTCAGAGCTGGACCCAAAGGTATATAGCCAACTAATCTTTGACAAAGCAGGAAAGAAGATCCAATGGAAAAAAGACAGCCTTTTTAACAGATGGTGTTGGGAGAACTGGACAGCAACATGCAGAAGAATGAAACTAGATCATTTTCTCACACCATGCACAAAAATAAACTCAAAATGGATAAAGGACCTGAACGTGAGACAGGAAACTATCAACACCCTAGAGGAGAAAGCAGGAAACAACCTCCTTGGCCTCCACCGCAGCAACTTCTTACTTGACACATCCCCAAAAGCAAGGGAATCAAGAGCAAAAATAAACTATTGGGAACCTCATCAAGATTAAAAGCTTCTGCACAGCAAAGGAAACAACCCACAAAACTAATAGGCAACCAACGGAATGGGAAAAGATAGTTGCAAATGACATATCAGATAAAGGGTTAATATCCAGAATCTATAAGTAACTCACCAAACTCCACACCCGAAAAACAAACAACCCAGTGAAGAAATGGGCAGAAGATATGAACAGACACTTCTCCAAAGAGGACATCCAGATGGCCAACAGACACATGAAACGATGCTCAGCATCCCTCCTCATCAGGGAAATACAAATCAAAACCACACTGAGATACCACCTCACGCCAGTCAGAGTGGCTAAAATGAGCAAATCAGAGAACTCTAGATGCTGGCGAGGATGTGGAGAAACGGGCACCCTCCTACACTGTTGGTGGGAATGTAAACTGGTGCAGCCTCTCTGGAAAACAGTGTGGAGGTTCCTCAGGAAACTAACAATAGATCTCCCCTATGACACAGCAATAGCACTGCTAGGAATTTACCCAAGGGATACAGAAATGCTGATGCATAGGAGCACATGTACCTCAATGTTCATAGCAGCACTCTCAACAATAGCTAAAACATGTAATGAACCTAAGTGTCCATCAACGGATGAATGGATCAAGAAGATGTGGTTTATTTATACCATGGAATACTACATGGCAATGAGAAAGAATGAAATCTGGCCATGCGTAGCAACATGGATGGACCTTGAGGGTGTTATGCTGAGCGAAATAAGTGAGGCAGAAAAGGACAAATATCATGTGTTTGCACATATAGGAGGATTGGGAGGAACTTAACGGAGGACCATGGGGGAGAAGAAGGGGAGAAATGGTGGGGGAAAGGGAGAGAGGCAAACCATGAGAGACTCTTGAATGCTGAGAACAAACTGAGGACTCATGGGTGTGGGGGGGAGGGGGGAGATGGGCATGGAGGAGGGCACTTGTGGGGATGAGCACCGGATGTTACATGGAAACCAACTTGACAATAAACTATTTGTGAAACATTAAAAAAAATTGTGTGTGTGTGTGTGTGTGTGTGTGTGTGTGTGTGTGTGTGTGTTTGTGTGTGTGTATTATACCTCAGGGTCAGTGAGTCTGCTCCCAATCCCTCAATACTATCCCTGTTCACTGAAGTTTGCAGTATCCGGGATGGGGCTGCCATGGTTTCTGTGTCTTCATCTCTCCTGCCTTTCTCTATATGATCTCTCTGGTTGTGCAGAAGTTGTTCAGTCAGCCGTCTGTCCTTCTTCAAGAGGAATTCCTCTGTTTATAGGTGTAGATCTGCTGTGTCCATGGAGGAAGTAAGTTCAGGGTCTTCCTAGGTTTGTGTCTTTGACCTTTCCCCTTCTATAATATTTTGTTGTAAAATTTTCAGACCTTATTGGCTTCAGACTCTTCTCAGAATGGTGTCACTATTTGATCCTTAAGAATTTGTAAGACTTTTTGTTATTGCTTAGGAATGTGTAGTGGGAAGAATAGTAACAGGCATGGTTGGTGCTTCAGATTAGGAGTGTTTTGAAGAGCAATTAAGGTATTTAACTTATTTTAGTAGGTTTATAAACACTATGTGCTCCTAAATACTTGAAAACTGAAAAGGTTAAAAAAAAACCTGGCATCATTTCAGAAGAGTGCATGCTTCCACCACTCACAATCCCCTTGTCAGTTGAATAGCACTCAATGTATTCAAAATTATAGCTATTACAGAAGAAATTGCAAGTTAAATACAGGGAAGTATGTGAACTATGTTTATCACCAACACAGTGCTAAGCACTACCCATCCAATAAGACATTATCAACAAAAGTCATAGAAACAGCAATACCTGTGTCTCATTTGATATTTCTTTCACTTCTTATGTCATGATCATAACTTTAATATCTTAAACAAATACATTTCCATCCCTCCCACCCCCAGCTTAGGGGGTACCTATTAGTCCCTATGACCAGAATTTTGCTGAATGAGTACAATACAAAGTATTGTCTGGTGATTCAAGATTGTTCTGTTTATACTAGTTGACATTTTTTTCACTCACTTTTTTTTTTTTCAAATAGTAGTTTATACAGTCTGAAATTAGATCCTAATCCTCTTTGGATTTATTGAGTATCACAGAATTGGAAACACCTTCTTTTACCTTGGATAGGGAGTGCTTCTCTCTTTATCTACTACTTTTTTAATAGTGGCAAGAGAAAGGAGGATAACATGAATAATTACAATCTACAAAATCGTTACGAATTTTCAAACTCTTTAAAACAATATTTTAAATTATTTTTTCATCAGCGTTTCACCAGAACTGTCAAAAAAAGAGACAATTTTGTTGATTGACCCTAACTTTCATTTTTGTTGGAGATAAACATTATTAGGAAATGACCAGAAGACCAGTAATTGCAAAGTGAAGAATAAATTGGTTGTCATGATATATGAATTGGAAAATTGGCCCTATAATCCCAGAGAATTCATGGAAACTTGGGCAGTTAGTGATCAATAACAGCCATGCACACAAATGTACATGATTTCAGGAAACTAGCTAAGTAGATAAAGTAAACTTGCTTCTTCCACTTCTCTACAGAACCCTTGTTTTTAAATTCTTTTTATCACAGTGTATACCATATCAAGAACTTTTCTGGATAGTAAATGCCACAAATGCTAAGATCTGATTTTGGTTAGCTGTGTGTTCTCAGCAATAACACCTTGCCTGACACTGTGTGTGTGTGTGTGTGTGTGTGTGTAGTTTATTTATTTTGTGAGAGACAGCATGAGTGGGAGAGGCACAGAAAGAGAGGGAGACAGTGAATCCCAAGCAGACTGTGCTGCCTGTGCAGAGCCTGATGCCAGGCTCAAACTTATGAAACCGCAAGATTGTGACCTGAGCTGAAACCAAGATTAGACACTTAACTGACCAAGCCACCCAGGTGCCCCAATATTTTATATTAATATATTCCAATCCACAACTATAGCTTTATTCTCTAGGTGATTACTGTAACTTGTTTAACACTATAGCATAGAAAGTTGCATTATCACTTTTAAAATATATCCTTACCTTTATCATTTTATGATGGAAACTAATTATTGAATTCATATTGATCATTACAGAATATAATAGTTTAATGTAGATTCTTGGGCACTAGCATATTTTCTTATGAGAACTTGTACATGGAATTTAAACTCTAAGCCTCAGAGGGCTTTTTTATTTCTTAATATGGTGATCATCTTTTACTTCTATTATTGTCTATGTTAGAGATTAAATAAGCCTTATTTTGCAGAAATGTACATATCAATGGTCCTTTAAACTCTCAGTGGGTTCCAAGTATCATTAATAATAGTGTTTCAGAATAAAAACAAATCTGGTCCTTAATTATAGGATTCTTAATATTGAAGTACAGTAAAACCTGGATTGTGAGTAACTTGTTCTGTGAGTGTTCCATAAGATGGGCAAATATTTCTAATAAATTTTAACTTGATGTCTTGCAATATGAGTCGTATGTGATATCAAATGTCAGATGTTCCTAACTGATCCAATGGTTCTCTCTCTCGCAGTGGTATTGTGGATGATCATTCCCCATATTCAGATGTTCAGTCTCAGGCTGTAGGGTTTGGCAGAAATCAGCAATTTTTTTCAGAATGTTGGAAGGTACTCACAACTGGCACAAGTGTATGTTTTGTCACTTCAAAGCACCTATGGACGGTCCTTTGCTTTTCCATTCTAAAGGAATGGTTTGCTTTATTCTAGGTCAGGCTTCCTGCAGATATAGACCCTTTCCTCTGATGCTTTATTGCCAGTTACATTAAATATATTCCATTAAGCCAATAGATAGCAGTGATTCTGTTAGTGCCAGTGAAAGTTGTCCAACACAATACCCCTCCTCTCTCTTGTCTCCCTCACACTACCCATGACGATTTTCAAAGGTAAATGCAGATTAATTTATTTTTCTTTATATTTTATATTTTCTCTCCTATTTTGTTTTATATTACAATATTGTAATCACTTTTATATAAATATTTTTGGAATTTTCATTCCTTTTTTTAGGTTTTCTTTTAATGTTTATTTTTGAAAGAGAGAGACAGAGACAGAGCATGAGCAGGGGAGGAGCAGAGAGAGGGAGACATAGAATCTGAAGCAGGTTCCAGGCTCTGAGCTGTCAGTACAGAGCTTGACACAGGGCTCAAACCCATGAACCCCAAAATCATGACCTGAGCTGAAGTCAGACGCTTAACTGCCTGAGCCACTCAGGCATCCCTCTGTTGTTTCTTATGGGGGAAATTCACTTTGACATAGAAGTTCTTTGGATTACAAGCCTGTTTCCAGATTGAATTATACTCACAAACCAAGGTTTTGCTGTACTTTAAACTGTTCCCAAAGTATGATTTTATTGGACTATGCTAGCTACAGAACATACTTTTATATGACTATAGATAACAGTTATGCTCAAGAGTTAGAATAGTCTGTAACATGACATTTTAGTCACAGAGAGGAGTGAAAAAGCAACTGACACAATGAAATTTCTATCTGCATTTTCTCATGTGCTTCAAAGAGTTAAATACTTCAGGTTGTAACATTTTGCTGAGATTCTTTATGCCACTTCTCCTATTCTAAAAAGATTCTCAGAGAAAGGCACCTTGAGGGGCACCTGGGTGCCTCAGTTAGTTAAGCACCTGACTCTTGATTTTGGCTTAGGTCATGATTTCATTGTTCTTGAGTTTGATTCCCGTGTTGAGCTCCAGACTGACAGTGTTGAGCCTGTTTGGTATTCTTTCTCTCCCATTTTCCTCCCCTCTCCCTCTCTCAATAAAATAAATAACTTTAAAAAGAAAAAAGTCACCTTGAGTGTTTTCACCAATACTCTACAAATTGCTGTGTGTGGAAAATTGTATAGAAGATTATTGAACCAGTTTTTGCTGATGAGACACTGTAACTATGTATTTCCCACATCACTGCTGATATGGCTCAAGGAAAATTAAGTCTTGGCTTCAATATTTTTTGAGAAGAATGTTTGAGCATATTTTCCATAGGGGTAGGCTGTGAGACTAAATTTTAATGTTAACTTAAAATAGAAATTTGCAATCTTGGGAATGTCTGATCCTTCTAGTCCTCAACGTACAAAAGATTCAATGTAAATCACATTAGAAAATGATCTTACTGTTGTTTGCACATAATAAGAGATGAAGATTTATAATGGCAAAAGTGCAGGTTTTATGAAATACTTATGAAAAACATTCAACTAATTAAATTTAACTGGGAGGAGATATATAGAAATGTGAAGTGTAGAAAATATTGAGAGGTACATTTAGAAATCAACTTTTGTTTTCTATTGTGTGTTATACCATACTTAGAGCATTCTCCTTCTACCAAAAAATTTAAAAATATTCTTTTTATAGGCTCAAACATCTTATATTTTCAGTCTTGCCAACTTATCCTGTTTACAGGACTGTTTCCACAATATTAAATAATTGTAAAAATCATCTTATATTATAAAATTATAAAAATTTAATAATATTTTTATATTTGAGCTATTAAAAGGAGATTAAATTCAAAATTTCAACATGGTTTTTATCAACATCTTAAATCTTACTGTTATTTGATAGTTTGCCTAATGTTTAAATTTAAATTATATTGACAATGACTGGGTATTTTAATATGTTTTTCTTGTAAAATTGAAGAAGGATACATAAAAATCTAATGATAACTCAGAGAAGATAGATTCAATTAAGATAGCATAAAAGAGACTATTGAGATCTAAACCAAATGGAAACACTTTTTGTTGTTTGACAATTTACACTTAGATCTGGGTTTCAGGAGTTGTGAGATTCAATCTGGTCTCTAATTTTGACTTTTAGTGGTGGGTAATTTTATTGACCTGTTTTTATATCTCTCAGATTCTTAATCTAACATCAGCTTTCAACTATCTTTATTAAATTGACTTGAGAAAGCACATAGGCATTTTGAATACTAGGTGATCATAAAGCATTTATAATAGGTTATAAACATATTTTTGTAATTTACATTTTAATATGTATTTGTAATTCATTTTAAAGTACTGAAACAACTCTGTATAATAAGGAGCTGAGAAATAGTCTAATTTCCTTCTCCTGCAAATGTTCAGTTCTGTGCTCCATGTATTTAAAACCATACCAAGACAAATAAGAACTTCTGATTTTTTCTTTCTCAAAACTTTCTTGGAGAAGTGAAATAGCAATGACAGCTAAATAATCAAATTTCAAAAAGATATTTCTTAGAGTTATATGCTATGTAGCAAATGAATAGATTGAGAGATGAGATTTCAAAATATGCTTCAGTTATTTACAATCCTGAAAATAAGCTTTATATTCATTAAACCCATTTCTTTCATCACTAATCTTTTTATTCCCTTTAATTTCAGAGACCCTGAATAAAATTATTTTTAGTACAATCAATACTTAGTATTTTTGATAAGGAGTCCAGAGTTGTACAATGGGATATAGAATGTTTCTGTCACCCAAATAATGTTCAATTTCTATAAAAATGTTTATATTTATATTCTCAAACAGATTAGTTTTTGTGTTCTAAAGTCTCTGTAAATGTGTAATATGTACTCTTTTTACCTGACTGCTTTTGCATAGTATCATGTTGTAGAGTTTGTTTATAGTTAATATGTAGGCTATTCTTTTTTATTCTGAGTAGTAGTACATTGTGTGAACATACAAAATGTGTTTATCAATGTTAATATGCGATTATCAGTTGATTGACATTTGTTTTGGGTTGTTTCTAGTTTGCGGCTGATAGAATTAAATTTATTTAAAAGTAAAAGAATAAGTTAAAAAGAAATATATAAAAAGAATAAAGATTTTTCTGTTATAATAAATCCTATTCTCCAAAGTTATTAACTGCTACTAAACCTAATAGATTACCAACTATACTTTTGAAGTTCTCAATATTTTCTTGAACTTTTTCTATGTTTTTAATATTGTGGAATTCAGTTTGCTAGTATTTTGTTGACAATTTTGGCATCAATGTTCATCAAGGATATAGCACGGTAACGTTTTTATAGACTTTATCTGCTTTTGTTTAATTTTTTTAATGTTTTATTTATTTCTGAGGGAGACAGTGTGAGCAGGGAGGGTTAGAGAGAGAAGGAGAAAGAGTCTGAAACAGGCTTCAGGCTCTGAGCTAGATGTCAGCGCAGAGCCTGACGCAGGGCTCAAACCCACGCACAGTGAAATCATGACCTGAGCTGAAGTCAGATGCCCAACCGACTGAGCCACCCAGGCCCCTCTAGACTTTATCTGCTTTTGGTAATAGCTGGCCTCACAGAATGAATTTGAATAAATTTTTTCATCTGTTTTTGGAGTAGTTTGAGAAGGATAGATATTAACTTTTCTTTAAATTTGTGGTAGCATTCTCCAGTAAAGCCATCTGGTCTTGGACTTTTGTTGGCTGGGAGGTTTTGTTTTGTTTTTTTGTTTTTTTTTTGTTTTGTTTTGTTTTGTTTCATTTTTACCAATTCAATTTTGTTACTAGTAATTGGTCTGTTCAGATTATCTATTTTTTCTTGATTTATCTTTAGAAGATTTTTTCTAGAGATTTATTTATTCTAGACCTCCCAATTAATTGGCTTATAAATTTTCTAATAGTTTCTTATAATTTTTTTATTTCTGTGGTGTCAGTTGTTTCATTTATGATTTTATTTGGGCTTTCTTTTCTCTTGATGAGTCTGGCTAAATATCAATTTTGATTATCTTTGTAAAGAACCAGCTCTTACTTTCATTGATATTTATTTTTTTAATCCCTATTTTGTTGATTTCTGCTATGATCTTTATTTATTTCCTCTTTTCTAACATTGAGGGTTTTTTTTTCCTAGTTCCTTTACAAGTAAAGTTCTATTTTTTGGTGTTTTCCCAGTTTCCTGAGGTAGGCCTGCATCACTATAAACTTCCCTCTACTGCTTCTACTGTGTCCCAAAGATTTTGAAGTAATGTGTTCTCATTTCTCTACATTTATTTTTTCATTTCTTCTTTAATTTCTGTGATCCCTCAATTGATTAGTAGGCTATTATTTAACCTCCTTATATTTGCTTTTCCGGCTTTATTCATGTGGTTGACTTTTAGTCACATAACATTGTGGTCAGAAAAGATGCATGTTATGACTTTGACCTTCTTTGTTGACGCTTGTTTTGTGGTCTAACATGTGATCTATTCTGGAGAATGTTCCTTGTACAATAGAAAGAAATGTATATTCTCCTTTAGGATGGAATGTTCTGATTATAGCTATTAAATCCATCTGGTCCAGTGTGTTATTCAAAGCTATGTTTCCTTGTTTATTTTCTATTTAGATGATCTGTCAACTGATGTAAATGGGGTGTTGAAGTTCCATATTGTTACAGTATTATTACCAATTAGTTCCTTTATGTTTGCTATTAACAGAATTGTGTATTTAGGTACTTCCATTTTAGGTGCTTAAATATTTTCAGTTTTTATATCTTCTTGTTGGATTTTCCCCTTATAACCTTTTTTTGTTTCTTGTTGCAGTCTTTTTTAAAGTCTATTTTGTCTAGATATTTACTTCAGATTTCTTATGACATTCGTTTGCATGATGTTTCTTCATTACCTCACTTTTAATCTATAGGAATCATTAGGTTTAAAATGAGTCTCATAGGCAGCATATAGATGTATTTTTTAAAAATCTTTTGTTACTCTGTCTTTTGATTGGAGCATTTAGTCCATTTACATTGAAAGTAATTATTGGTAGACATGTATTTATTGTCATTTTATTATTCTGTGGTTGTTCCTGCAGATTTTCTTTGATTCTCATCTTTCTCTCATGGCTTGTTGACTTTCTTCATTTGGATTTCTTTCTCTTTATTCTTTGCATATTTATTAGTATTTTTTATATATAATCTCTTCTACATATAGCAGTCTATATTAAGTTGATTGTCATTTAAGTTTGAGCACATTTTTATTCCTCTCCTCCCCACATTTTAGGGATATGTTACGATATTTTACATTCTTTTATTTTTTGAGTTCCCTGACTAATTTTTTTATAGAAATATTCATTTTTACTGCCTTTGTGTTTCCTACTTTCATACTGTCACTTTTGGTCTCTCCATTTCACTCAGATTACCCTTTAATATTTCTTGCAGGGCTGGTTTAGTGATCACAAACTCCTTTAGCTTGTGTTTGTTTGGAAAACTCTTTCTATTCTGAATATTAGCCTTGCTAGGACAGAGGATTCTTGGCTGCAGATTTTTCCCATTCAGCACTTTGAATATGTCATGCCACTCCCTTCTGGCTTGAAAAGTACTGCTGAAATAGTCTGCTAGCCTAATGGATTTTCCCTTGTAAGTTACTGTCTTATTTTGTCTTGCTGCTTTAAAATTTTTTATCACTGTATTTTACCAATTAAATTACAATATGACTTGGTGTGAATCTTGGTATGAATCATTGACTTTTGATGGGAGTTTTGTATGCCTCCTGCATTTGGATAACTGTTTCCTTGCCCCGATTAGGGACCCTCCCAGTTATTATTTCTTTAAATGGATTTTCTGCCCCCTTTTTCCTCTTGTATTATAGGAGTCCCAGAATAAGAATGCTATTGTGTTTAGTGGTGTCACGGAGTACATTAAGTCTTTTCTCATTTTGCTTAACTCTTTTTTCTCTTTTGTTCAGCTTTGTTACTTTCCATTACTCTGCCTTCTAGGTCACTAATTTGTTCTTTTGCTTCTTCCATCTTTCTGTTCATTCCATCAATTATTTCTCATCTCATTTATTAAATACTTTACTTCTTTTTTTAAAATTTTTATAGTTTATTGTCAAGTTGGTTTCCATATAACACCCAGTGCTCATCCCAACAAGTGCCCTCCTCCATGCCCACCCTCCCCTTCCCATCTCCCCTACCTCCCCCCTCAGCCCTCAGTTTGTTCTCAGCATTCATGAGTCTCTCATGGTTTGCCTCTGTCCCTCTCCCCAACTATTTTTCCCCTTCTTCCCTTGCTTCATCCTCCACAAACTTCCTCCTAATCCACCTATATGTGCAAACATATGGTATTTGTCCTTATCTTTGTTTTAAGGGTCTCATTCATGCCTTTCACTCTTTTCTCAAGTGTAGTGAGTATCCTTCCTTATTTTCATTAAATTTTCTATCAGGCATGTTGCTTATATCTGTTTTGCTTAGATCTCTAGCCATGGCCTTGTCCTTTTCTTTAATTTGAGAACTATTCCTCTATCTCTTCATTTTGTATATGTCTCTGTGCTTGTTTCTGTGGGTTGGGAAAGTCTGCTATATCTCCTATTCTTGAGAGTAATGGCTCTATGAATAAGAGGTCCTGTAGTCCCCTGCCATGTGGTGTCTTCTGTTCCCTAAGGCCTGGCCCTTCTGGAGGTGTCTCTAATGTGTGCTGTGTGTGCTCTTCTGTTTTATTCTGGCTGCTTTATCCTTTAGGCACATCAACTACAGAGACTCTCTTTGCCTGTTATGGGCAGGGTTTAGTCCCTGGCCCAAATGTGGTGCGTTTTAACTAGGTGTGCTTGGATTTGCTTGTGAAATGAGACATGTTGCCAGTGCTGCCAGAATTGATTTACCACAAAACTCATCTGTCTGGAGATTCTAAGGGACTGGGGTGGAATTTTAGGGGAGGGGGCCTGCTCTGCTGGTACTGAGGCAGGTATGACTGGGAGGGTTGGTTCCAAGGGATACTGCAAGGATGGAGGATCGGTGTAAGCAAGTTAGGTAGCAAGTACAGGTGCTGGGCTGTTTCCTGCAGGTAGACTTGTGTTTATGCTGAAGGGTGGGGGAAGGAAATGGTGCTTGTCTGTTCCTTTGTTCCCAGAAAGGTGTCTGTTGATGCTACCTCTCTTCAGATAACTGTTTCCGTGCTGTATGATTCTGGGCTGTTTGCCTTGCCTTTTCTCTGAGACCAAAACAATGCCCTCAAGGCTCTAACTCAACCAAGCCCTCTGACCTTTAACTCTCCCGACTCTCTACTGGGTGTTTTAAATCTGGCCCCTCTTGCTTTCCAAGCCAATTGCTGTGAGGATTTGTCTTCCCCATGTGTTCCCCTGTGAACTAGTCTGTGCCTTCTTAGTGACTGTGGTTTTCTCTACATCACAGTGGCCACAATCCATTTCTCTCCCCAACATGTCTCTGCCCTTCCTACCCTCTTTGATGTGGCCTCTTTTCTACTTTCAGTTGTGAACTGTGTTCTGCCAGTCTTCAGGTCAATTTCTGAGGTGTTTAGGTGGTTTGATAGTTACTTAGTTGTATTCAGGTGATTAGGTGAGCCTAGGTCCCCATACTCTGCCACCATCTTCTTCAAAATTCAAATATATTTTTGATCATCAATATGGCAATGTGTTAATGGACAGTAATTGACAAAACTTTTAATTCCTTTGTTTTCTTATTTGGTATCATACCTGCATTATTTGATGATGACCTCTAACAATTTATATTTTCTCAAAGTTATATTTTCTCCAAAAAAATTTATATGGTCTCAAACCACAGTATAAGATAACCACTTCACACACACTAGGATGACTAAAATAAAGTTAGACAAGTGTTAAAAAACATAGAGACATTGGAACCTTCATTCATTGCTGGTGAAATTGTAAAATGGTGCAGCCATATTGGAAAATATTTTAGCAGTTACTCAAATATTAGATGTAGTTACTCTATGACCCAGCACAATTCCAATTCTAGGTACAGAATTGAAAACCTATATCAACACAAAAATCTGTTAATATATGTTCACAGCAGCATTATTCATAATAGCCATGAAATAAAAACACAAATGCCCATCAAATAACAAACAGATAAAATGTGATATATGCATACCATGGAATAGTATTTGACAATAAAAAGGATTGAAGTATTGATATATGCTACAACATGGTTGAGTCTTGAAAATGTATTAAGTGAAAGGAGCCAGTCACAAAAAAGACTACATATCCTATAATTACATTTATATGATATGTCCAAAATAGACAAATCCATGGGACAAATCATGGTTTCTAGGAAATGAGGTGGAGTAGAACTAGTGATTGATGATAGGTATAGGATTTCTTTTAGGACTGTTAAAATGTCCTTAAATTAGATAGTGGTGGCTGTTGCACAACACTGTGAACATACCAAAACTCACCAAATTCTACATTTAAGAAATGTAAATTATATGAATTATAGCTCAGTAAAGCTGTTATAAAAAATGATTTGGCTGGCAAATTTTTAATTTGTCATATTAAGCATACACACACACACACACACACACACACACACTCACTCACAGGAGAAATTCTTAAAATATTAGTCATTCTGTTGTTGTGGAGCCATAAGATCTTGATTCTGAGACTGAGTATGAAGTAATCTATATTTGTCTGACAAGGCAGGTAAATTTTACTGAAGGCTGAGTATATGAGGGAGGACCAAAGTTCTAGTTTTATGGAAACCACTGCTTCTGTCTTTAAGGACTTGAGAGGGGAAAGCAGAGGTAGAGTAACCAGCATGATGAAGTCTTTATCACCACTCTCCCCCCCACCCCCACAAACACACATTCTAGATGAGGAAAATAAATCTCAGAGAAAAAAACTGTCTCAAAGAAGAACAACTTGCAAATAAACCATGGTTACAATCTTGTCTAGGAATGTTTAATAAATTATGAGTTTATAAGGTAAAGATAATGTTTTTATTATATTATGGTGACATTAAATTAGTGAATTCACACATATTACTATGCGGCTGAAATTATTTTAAGAACTTCACATTTATTCAGTTATTTAGTTGTAAGGCTATGGTATATAGGCTTTATTACATTATCATCTCCGTTACTAATGAGGAAACTAAGACACAAAAAGAATAATTTGATTATAAGAAACTGGTCTAGAGTATATACACCTGAAGAGTTTGACCCCAGACCTTATTTTCTTCAACCCTATGTTCTGATGCATCTCTGACTACAAGCATTATGCCTTTTTCCTAGGCACTCAGTACATGTTGTTTTCTGGTTTTGTTTTTTGTTTTCTAGCTAAACTGAATGCACAAACCAGTATTTCTAATATCCCTTGCTTTCATCGTTAGTTGAATGAACTGATCTATTTCAGGTTTTAGCATTAAAAATGGGTGAATAATGATGCGTTACGATGGTTTTTAAAAGAGTGTTTCATTATCCTATAATTTGTGAAATATTCTAAGTACCATGTGGGAAATTCCTACTGCTCTTTAAGATATGTAAGGCTTTAAGAGCTAATCCCTGCAATAAGGAAGCTTGCTTAACTTTGTTTTAATCCAGACTTATTAGACCATATTTATTTGACCATATAATCCTTGGGGGCTGGCTATAAAACCTCTTAATATGCTCCAGAAGTAAAGTTTTCCAGAATACAAAGCCAATGTTTATATACTGAAGTGGAAGTAATTCTCAAAGTTTTCATCATAGATCCCATTTAAAAATGGAAAATATTTTAAATGCATTAAATACACATTTCCTGACTATTGTTTGTTTCTAAATATGTAAATATTGACTCTGTTCTTTCAAATAATTGTTTTCATGCTGTAGCCAGATGCCACATAGTTGTCAGAATCTTATTATCCATTTTTACTAAAGAAGCAGAGGAGATAAATTTAAGTATAAAACAGGTACAATATTGTAATCTCCTGGGTATACTATTACTCTTTGACAGAAGACACATAAATGTTTCTATGCAGAGCAAAAGGATCAACTCATCTCTCAAAATATTTAAATTTGGAAGTGATTGAGATGTTTGGGAAATACATACCAACCTTTTATATGTGACATTCAAATTATGCTTTGTTAGAAGTGTCTAGTTAAATGATTTACTGTCTGTACTTGATGAATATCTCTTATCATTTATTCTATTGTAAAACATTGAAAATCTATTGTGAAAAGTTAAAAATATGCAGTTTCCACTTTATCCAAATCTATCTGTTAAGTCCCACCTCTAATGCACAAAACTTCTATAAAACCTTTTGTGATTTCCAAACCAGGTGTGTATATTCTCCCTCTCTAAAATTCTATCTTAATATACTTGGGATACCTGCCTGTTTCAACATAGAAATTAATTTCTTTAGGTTTGTAATTAACTTTCTCTGATGGATTGTAAGCTCCTCAAGGGAAGGATCTCTGTGTAATATAACCTTGGAGCTAACAAAGCATTTGCCCATCTTATCTGAGAAATCAGATTTGAGAAATGAATCAGTGAATTGAATAACATTGATAATCACGTTAAAAAAAACTAATTGCTTTCTCTGTCATCCTCAAAGTGAATGTATTTCATTATTTCCTGTGAACTAGAAAAGGAAACTTTCCAGTATTAATACTATATTCTCTAGAACTAGCTTTAATCATAGGTTTATACACTGAGCTGACTACTAAATCCCTTTTACTATTGACCCTGTTTAGAGTAGTGAATCACTTTGGACAATCTCAATCTTACAAAGTACAACATTCAGCAGTGACATGTCAGAAAGGCCTACCCTTTATTAGGTATAACACCAGATTTATTCCAGCATTTATCTAATTTATGCAGATTGCTAGTCTATTTAGTTCCATATATGACCATCTAATGTCTCAACATGCTACGGTTTATATCTAGATGAAGGAATCTTCTGAAATCAATTTTAAGATTGTTCATGAAGTTGCTGAGTTATCCTGATGAATGGTCAGGGTATCATAGCACTGTCTCAAAATGCATCCATTTTTTTCTACCATCAGCACATTGTAAAAATGAGAAATGAACCTCTTAGAAATGGATAGAATCAGGCATAAATTCAGTATAGCAGATTATGAACAGGCTACTTGCATGGGTCCAATTCCCTTATGAGTAAATGGATTCTTAAAAAATCAGCATTCTGAACTGATTTAAAGTCAAGCTGGAGCAAAAGTATTTTTTAGTGTTTCTTTGGTGACTGTTATGTTCCAGACACTACTTTAGGTGGTTTATCTCAATTTTTACAACATTCTATAAGAAAGGCAATTGAACTATTCAGAAATGAGAAAAGTGAGGTTCAACGCTGTGTGCTTACGTGGCCAAAGAGGTAAAAGTGAAAGGTAAAATTCCAGCCTATGTGGTACTTAATCTTGTGCATATCATGGCCTTCTCATAATCTCACGTTTGTTGTTTTTTTATAGCAAATATCCATTCATTTACTTTTACCATAAGTATAACTTTGAAATAAGTTATTGGGAATTATAATGCATATTTTACATTCTATTGCTCAGTTCCTGATTACATGTGTTCTGATTATTGGTATTCTGTTAAATATATTTTTCTTCTCAAGATTCTAGATGTGATAGAAATGTGATTTCCTTTTACTTTTACCAGCTTTCACTTCCAGCACTAAAAGATGATTTGGGATTAGCAATAACATTGTCTATGTAGATTTGGCAACCAGGAAGAGTAAAGTCAATCAATTTTCTGGTTCACTATTGAATATCTATTGAGTGTCTATGTTTCAGGCACTCTTCTTAGATCCATCATATTGTACTCACAGTTCTAGGAGTCATTAAACCAAAGGGAAAGGGAGCAGAAATTGACAAAAAGAAAATTATACACAGTATATCAGTAGTCAGAAGACTATTTCTCAATTATGTGTTAACTGGTGACTCTAAGATTCTAGATCAGAAAAATTTTAAAAGGCTCTTAATCAATATAAAAGACAGCAATATAGCATACCCTCATAAATAAGAGAGTTAAGTTTTATGGTTTCAATCTGGTTTGGGGACCATGGGCTACTTATTTAACATTTATAAGTCTCAGCTTCTTCATCTGTTAAGTAAGGCTGATAAACTGAACACATAAGCCTGATGGAATTAAGTATAGTAATGCTTGTGTCTGAAATCTGATAAACAGGCACTGACAATTGGCAAATATTTCATTCCCATTTTTGGAAAATCAAAATGCATATTGTGATCTGAAAAGTGAACCCTAAGGTAAGATAGCTCTACTTAAACTTGGCTAACCTAGACTCATTTAATTAGGTTACAAGGTTTTCATTTAAAATTTATTAATCATTAAAATTTATTACTGCAGCACATCTTGGAAAATGCTGATTGAAATAATCTTCAAATGTCTGAATATAAAATGAAACAGTGAATGTCCACATTGAGAAATATGTAGATATGTTTATAATTTTGATATGTCTGGTTATATTTTAATTTTTAAATATCTTAATTTTACTACATTTAATGTAGTGTAGTAGGCAAGAAATAAAGACTTGGTGGCAGAAAATCCTGGGTTTAAGTTTTAGTGACTTTAGTTACTAGTTGTGGGATTTTGAGAAAAGTACTAAGTTACCCTGAGCCTTGGCTTCCTCAGCTATATTAATGAGGAAGAATACTATCTGTTTCTGGTATAGTATTTCTAATGGTAAGTAAGATAAAGAAGTATGTATCAGATAATGTTTGACATAAAAGCTCTTCAAAAAATTTAGCTGCTACTACTAGTGATTTCAACATTGTTAAAATTACTTTGAGTATTGACATATTCTATTGAAAATATTGAGGATTGCTCAAATTCAGTATTACTTCCTATTAAATGTTATATATAATTTCTTAAATATATTTATATTTGAATTAAATAGCCCATTTGGAAATGATCAGCATAGAACCATGTAACAAAATACAGAATGTGAATTACTTCGGCTATTCTCTCTGTATGCAGTTCTACAGATTGCTCTATGCTCTGTATTGTTGTAGGAAAGTGATCTTTACCCAGGATAGTTTTCTACCACATGGAGCTAACATCTGCTGACATCTATTATCTGTTATAATACTAAGGAGACTGTTCTTGGAGGAGAGAAAAGAAAAGAAAGAAAAGAAAAGAAAAGAAAAGAAAAGAAAAGAAAAGAAAAGAAAAGAAAAGAAAAGGGCAGGCCTCTAGAAGTGATTTTTCCCCCTCTATAATTATATCAACCAACTATCACTACACTTAGCCTAAATTTAAAAGTCTATCCTTCCCTTCCCATGAAAGCAACCCACGTGAGTTTTTTAGTCTATTAATATTAATTATGGAAAGTCTTAAGTGTTAACACTACTGCCCTTCCTATTCAAGAATGGTGTTAAAGAATACGATTAGTGATGTATGTATATTTCAGGTTACTACCTTTCCAGTTTTGTGGGTGGTTTTGTGCTGATCCAGCTTAGTTCATTTCCTCTGTCAGTAAGGACTGTGAAAGGCACATAGCATACAACGGTTAAGGGTAATGTGTGGTCAGGGAACAGGAAAAAGCAGGGAGAGATCAAAGCCTTGACCACTGCACTTCTGGCACACTGCTTAGCATTGGAGTTAACCAAGTTCATTTGAAGAAAAAGAGCCAGCTGCTTCCAAATGGGAAGTCAGCACAGCAACACCTGTTCCTTTGCCTAGTAAATCAGTTGGCCATTGATGGAACATGTTAATAGATTTTTCTTTTTTTAGGAAATTACATTGTTGGAAGTTACAAAAATCCTAATTCATAAAAAAAAAAGTAAGTAAGGGTACGTATTTTGTAGCCTAAAAACTATTGAATTTGAGTTGACTCAGGTAGGTACCTTCTCAAATATGAACAAACGTATTCAAGCATTTGGGGGAGTCCCAGACTTTTTCATTACATTCTGACATTGTCTACATTTATCCCAGTGGCAAACAAAACAAAAATAGTGTTTGGAATCCTCAGCTATGTTTTCAAACCAAGAAAGTGAGGCCCAGTATGCTGTTAATAAAGCAATTTTATGATACAAATACATTCCCCCTCAGCTGCATGGTAACATTTAAACATTTTTACAGAACCTATTTTTCCAAATGCTGGTTTCTCTCCCACTGACCTTTAAGAGTACTTGTTATAAAAACCATGTTGGTCTGCATTATTTTCTTTAGAAAGATATCTGAAATTCAACAGTAATTTTAGCATTTTTGTTCTCAATTTATTGCCATCCTAAGTGTCATTCAAGCACAGGGCTATGACCCATTTGCCATTTAGTTTATTCCTAGTCGATCATGAAGTGACAATACATTGGAAAGATTTTTCATTTTTCAAAGACCTTCTCAATAGTTCTTAGATACAGGTTGCCAGATTTAGTGGGGAATAAAAGGAAGAACTATGGAAACAGGAGGCTACTAAAATGTTCATTGTTATTTATCCATTTATTTAACATTTACTCCGCCCCTTTCATTTCCCACACATTACAGAAGGAAATATAGAAGAAACATGAACAAGATGTAAATTTGCCCCATAGAATCTAAAGTATAGTAGTTACAGTAACCTCTTAACATTATTATTTATTTTTTACGTGTTATAAGGAATACATAAACAAAGTTTTATGACAGTACAGAGAAGAGTGGAATTATTTTTCAGCTGTGAAGATGTAGGGCTCGTTTCCTGCAATAAGTGAATGCATCAACTGGAACATTTAGACAATGGACTTTTATTTAGTGCTAAAAAGTTATGAGCCATCAAGTCATGAAAAACATGGAGGAAACTTAAATGAATATTACTAAGTGAGAAATCTAAAAAGGCTGCATACTATAGGAATTCAATTATATGACATTCTGGAAAAGGCAAAACTAGAAATTGTGTAATGATCTATGGCTCCCAGAGTTGGGGGTGAAGGGATGAGTAGGTAAAGCAGAGGACTTTTAAGGCAGTGAAACTACTCTGTATGATACTATAGTGATAGATACTTATCATTATACACTCGTCCAAACCAATAGGATGTCAGATGCCGAGACTGAACCTTAAGGTAATTTATGGTCTTTGGCTGATTCTGAGATGTTAGTGTAGGTTCATTAGTTTTAACAAACATACCACTTTGATGGAGGGTGTTGACAGTGGGAGAGATGATGTATGTGCAGAGGCGGAGAGTACATGTTCTTCTTTAGTTAAGAGAACTGCATTGCAATTTAAGAACAGATAAATAATAGGATTATCATAATAATGTTCAGGTTTTAGCTTGAGTTGTGAATGTGGAAACAGCCCGAAAGTATATGTAGGTGTAAAAGACATTTAGAAGGATAATATACAGGAAAAAGTAGCTCCTTAGATGTATGCAGTGAAAAAAAACCCAGAGGAGATCAAAGGTAAATATTCTTGTGCTGTTATTTAAGCTTTCTGGTGTTAAATTTACCTATGTATCTAGTATTTTCTCCTTTTTTTTCCCCTATGTTTCGATCTATTCCTAGACACTACATCATGTCTTTTTCTCATTAACTGCTTTCTAAGTCTGTATGAGACTTGGAATTCTGGAGTAGGTGTGTCAGGTATAGGATACATTGAATCCACATTGTTAGCATTTGCTGCTTCTCACTAGTTTCTAACAAGTGAGAAAATTATGATTCATCTAGAAAATGGAGGAAACTGATACTTTCACCATAGTATGCTTGTGAGTGTTGCCTAGAAAAATGTATGTGAGAGCCCTTTGTGAATTACCATGCAAATCTTAGCAACATAAATATAATTATTAAGAAGTAAATAAGGAGAAGTAGAGATGTTTTCATGGCAATATTGGAAGAGCAGGATGGTAAAATCTGGGATTCACCGCATAATTTCATTCAGGTTTATCACTTGAATCTGATAACTATTAAAAAAAAAAAAAAAATAACCCAACCCTGCACTCATCCCCATTGGAAAGATAAGAAACCTGACTCCTAGAACATATAGTGTTTTTACTAAAGTCACAGAAGTTAGTACCAAAGCTTTGATCAGAATTAGCTTGGGTAATTTACAATCACATGTCCGGTTCTACTTTCCACTATGACTGTATTAAATAACACAGTAAGAGTGAAAGTGGTAAAAGGCCTAATTTTTTTTTAAAGCACAATAAACAAAACAAAAAAGAATAAAGAGACCAGTAAGAATTGCATGATGTTCCTATTCTAATCCAAGTCCTTACTATCTCCTCTTGACCCAAATTACTCCAATAATATCATGGCTATCACTCTGCCACTATTGCTCCTGAGTTCACCTGTCATATTTTGATAATATTCCACTTAATAAATACTAAATAATAAAGAATCCAATTTGACTAGCCTGTTCCTACGTTTCTTCCTTATAATATCAAAGTTTTTTCAACTGTTTTTCAACCCAACTTTCTTGAGGGTTTTTATTAAGAAAAGATGCTGTATTTTATCAAATGCTTTTTCTGCGTCTATTGACAGGATCCTATGATTTTTATCCTTTCTTTATCAATGTGATGTATCACATTGATTGTGAATATTGAACCAGCCCTGCAGCCCAGGAATGAATCCCACTTGCTCATGGTGAATAATTCTTTTCATATGATGTTGAATTTGATTTGCTAGTATCTTGTTGAGAATTTTTGCATCCATGTTCATCAGGGATTTTGGCCTGCAGTTCTACTTTTGTGGGATCTCTGTCTGGTTTGGGAATCAAGGTAATGCTGGCTTTATAAAATGGGTGTGGATGTTTTCCTTCCATTTATATTTTTTTGGAACAGCTGGAGAAGGATAGGTATTATCTGCTTTAAATGTCTGGTAGAACTCCCCTGGGAAGCCATCTGGCCCAAGGCTCTTATTTGTTGAGATTTTTGATAACTGATTCAATTTCTTCACTAGTTATGGGTCTGTTCAGATTTTCTATCTCTTCCCATTTGAGTTTTGGTAGTGCGTGAGTGTTTCGGAATTAGTCCATATCTTCCAGGTTGTTCAGTATGTTGGCATACAATCTTTCATAGTATTCTCTGATAATTGCTTGGGTTTCCAAAGGATTGGTTGTGATAAATTCATTTTTATTTGTGATTTTATCTATTTGGGTCCTCTATCTTTTTGAAAAGTCTGGCTAGGGGTTTATCAATTTTGTTAATTTTTTTCAAAAAACCATCTCTTAGTTTCACTGATCTGTTCTGGGTTTTTAAAAAATTCCATATTGTTTATTTCTGCTCTGATAATTATTATTTCTCTTCTTCTGCTGGCTTTGAGGTTTCTTTGTTGTTTCTTTAGCTGTGCTGTTAGATGTTGTATTGGGAATTTTCTTGTTTCATGAGACAGGTCTGGATTGCAAAGCATTTTCCTTTTCGGACTACCTTTGCTGCATTCCAGCGAGGTTGGATTTTTGTGTTTTTTGTTCCATAAATTTTTAAATTTCTCCTTTATTGGCCTGGATGACCCATTAATTATTTAGTAAGACATTTTTTTTATTTCATAATTTATGTCAAGTTGGATTCCATATAACACCCACTGTTCATACCAATAAGTGCTGTCCTCCATGCCCATCACCCCAGTTCACCTTTCCCTTACCCTATCAGTCCTCAGTTTGTTCTCAGCATTCAAGAGTCTCTCATAGTTTGCCTCCCTCCCTCTCCCCCCTTCTTCTCCCCCACGGTCCTCCGTTAAGTTCCTACTAATCCTCCTATGCGTGCAAACATATGATAGCTGTCCTTCTCTGCCTGACTTATTTCGCTCAGCATAACACCCTCAAGTTCCATCCATGTTGCTACACATGGCCAGATTTCATTCTTTCTCATTGTCATGTAGTATTCCATGGTATAGATAAACCACATCTTCTTGATCCATTCGTCCGTCGATGGACACTTAGGCTCTTTCCATGTTTTGGCTGTTGTTGAGACTACTCCTATGAACATTGGGGTACATGTGCTCCTATGCATCAGCACTCCTGTATCCCTTGGGTAAATTCCTAGCGGTGCTAAAGCTGGGTCATAGGGGAGTTCTATTGTTAATATTTGGAGGAACCTCCACACTGTTTTCCAGAAGGGCTGCACCAGTTTACATTCTCACCAACAGTGTAGAGGGTGCCCGTTTGTCCACATCCTCGGCAGCATCTAGAGTCTCCTGATTTGTTCATTTTAGCCACTTTGACCAGTATTGAGGTGATATCTCAGTGTGGTTTTGATTTGTGTTTGCCTGATGATGAGGGACGCTGAGCATCGTATCATGCATCTGTTGGCCATCTGGATGTCCTCTTTGGAGAAGTGTCCGTTCATGCCTTCTGCCCATTTCTTCACTGGATTATTTGATTTTCGGGTGTGGAGTTTGGTGAATTCCTTATAGATTTTGGATGCTAGCCTTTTATCTGATATGTCATTTACAACTGTCTCTTCCCATACCATTGGTTGCCTATTAGTTTTATTGATTGCTTCCCTTGCCGTGCAGAAGTTTTTTATCTTGATGAGGTCCCAATAGTTCATTTTTGCTCTTGATTCCCTTGCCTTTGGGGCTGTGTCAGGTAAGAAAGTGCTGCGGTTGAGGTCAGTGAGGTTGTTTCCTGCTTTCTCCTCTAGGATTTTGAGGGCTTCCTGTCTCACACAGGTCCTTTATCCATTTTGAGGTTACTTTTGTGTATGGTGTGAGACTGTGATCAAGTTTCATTCTTCTGCATGTTGCTATCCAGTTCTCCCTACACCATCTGTTAAAGAGGCTGTCTTTTTTTCATTGGATACTCTTTCCTGCTTTGTGAAACATTAGTTGGCCATACATTTGTGAGAATAATTCTGAGTTCTCTATTCTGTTCCATTGTTCTATGTGTCTGTTTTTGTGCCAATACCATAGTGTCTTGATGATGACAGCTTTGTAGTAGAGGCAAAAGTCTGGGACTGTGATGCCTCCCCTTTTGGTTTTCTTTTTAATATTACTGTGACTCTTTGGGGTCTTTTGTGGTTCCATACACATTTTAGGATAGTTGGTTCTAGCTTTGAGAAGAATGTTGGTGCAATTTTGATTGTGATTGCATTGAATGTGTAGATTGCTTTGGGTAGTAATGATATTTTAACAATATTTATTCTTCCAGTCCATGAGCATGGAATGCATTTCCATTTTTGTGTCTTTTTCAATTTCCTTCATAAGTTTTCTATAGTTTTCATCATTCAGATCTCTTCTATCTTTGAGTAAGTTTATTCCTAGGTATTTTATGGTTTTTGTGCAATTGTGAAAAGGATCAGTTTGTTGATTTCTCTTTCTGTTGTTTCATTATTGGTGTATAAAAATGCAGCCGGTTTCTGTATGTTGATTTTGTACCCTGTGACTTTGCTGAATTCATGGATCAGTTCTAGTAGGCTTCTGGTAGACTCTGTCGGGTTTTCTATGTAGAATAACATATTGTCTGCGAAAAGTGAAAGTTTGACTTTTTTGCCAGTTTAATGCCTTTTATTTACTTTTGTTGTCTGGTTGCTGATGGTAGGACTTCCAGCACTATGCTAAACAACAGTGGTGAGAGTGGACATCTCTGTCCTGTTCCTGAAATCAGGGGGAAAGCTCTCAGTTTTTGAGAGATGATGTTAGCTGAGAGCTTCTCATAATGGCTTTTATGATAGTTAAGTAAATTCCTTCTATCCCGACTTTCTCGAGGGTCTTTATTAAGAAGGGATGCTGAATTCTGTCAAATGCTTTTTCTTCATCTATCGACAGGATCATATGGTTTTTATCTTTTCTTTTCATAATTTGATGTATCCATTGATTTTGTGAATATTGAACCAGCCCTGTAACCCAGGAATGAATCCCACTTGATCATGGTGGATACTTCTTTTTATGTGCTGTTGCGTTTGATTTGCAAGTATCTTGTTGAGCATTTTTGCATCCATATTCATCAGGGATATTGGCCTGTAGTTCTCTTTTTTTGCTGGGTCTCTGTCTGGCTTGAGAATCAAAGTGATGCTGGCTTTGTAGAAGGAGTCCAGAAGTTTTCCTTCCATTTCTATCTTTTTGGAATAGCTTTAGAAGAATGGGTATTAATTCTGAAAAATATCTGGTACAATTCCCCAGGAAAGCCATCTTGCCCAGGGCTCCTATTTGTTGGGGAGATTTTTGATAACTGATTTGATTTCTTCATTAGTTATCGGTCTGTTCATATTTTCTATCTCTTCCCGTGTGTATTTTTGTAGTGTGTGTGTGTTTAGGAACTTGCCCATTTCTTCTAGGTTGTCTAGTTTGTTGGCATATAATTTTTCATAGTATTCCCTGATGATTGCTTGTATTTCTGAGGGATTGCAATTAATCCATTTTCATTCATGATCTTGTCTATTTGGGTGCTCTCTCTTTTCTTTTTGAGAATCCTGGATAGAGGTTTGTCAATTTCGTTTATTTTTTCGAAAAATCAACTCTTGGTTTCATCTGTTCAAATGTTTTTTTGGATTCTATATTGTTTATTTCTGCCCTGATTTTTAGTATTTCTTTTCTTCTGAGTTTGGGGTGCTCTTGTTTCTCTCCTTCTAGTTCCTTTAGGTGCCCTGTTAGATTTTGTATTTGTGCTTTTTCTAGTTTGTTGAAATAGGCCTGGAATGCAATGTACTTTCCTTTTAGGACTGCCTTTGCTGAATTCCAAAGAGTTGAGATGCATTTTCATTTTCATTTGTTGACATATATTTTTAAATTTCTTCTCTAATTGCCTGATTGGCCCATTCGTTCTTTAGTAGGGTGTTCTTTAACCTCCATGTTCTTGGAGGTTTTCCAGACTTTTTCCTGTGATTGATTTCAAGTTTCATAGCACTGTGATCTAAAAGTGTGCATGGTATGATCTCCATTCTTTTATATTTATTGGGGGCTGCTTTATGTCCCAGTATGTGATCTGTCTTGGAGAATGTGCCATGTGCACTTGAGAAGAGTGAGAATTCCATAGCCTCAGGATGTAGAGTTCTAAATGTATCTGTCAAATCCATCTGGTCCAATGTGTCATTCAAGTCTGTTGTTTCTTTAGTGATTTTCTGTCTAGTTGATCTATCCATTGCTGAAGTGGAGTATTAAAGTCCCCTGCTATTAGCACATTCTTATCCATGAGATTGTTTCTGTTTGTGATTGTTTTATATATTTAGGTGCTCCCATATTTGGTGCATAGACATTTATAATCGTTAGCTCTTCCTGATAGATAGACCCTATAATTAATACATACTGCCCTTCTTCTTCCCCTGTTACTGCCTTTACTTTAAAGTCCAGTTTGTCCAATATACGTATAGCTACTCCAGCTTTCTTTTTACTTCCAGTAAATGATATATGTATTTCTCCATCCCCTTATTTTCAATCTGAAGGTGTCCTCAGGTCTAAGATGAGTCTCTTGTAGACAGCAAATAGATGGATTTCATATTTTTATCCATTCTGCTACCCTATGTCTTTTGATTATACCATTTAGTCCATTTACATTCATTGTTATTATTGAAATATATGGGTTTAGAGTCATTGTGTTCTCTGTAGGATTCATGCTTGTGGTGGTGTCTCTGGTACCTTGTGTTCCTTTCAACATTCCCCTCTTAGGAACCCCTTTAGGATTTCTTGTAGGGCTGCCTTAGTGGCAATGAATTCTTTCAATTCAGTTTATTTGGGAAGACTTTTATCTCTCCTTCTATTCTGAATGAGAGGCTTGCTGGCTAGAGGTTTCTTGGCTGTGTATTTTTTCTGTTTATCACACTGAAGATTCCCTGCCCTGCCTTTCTGGCCTGCCAAGTTCAGTAGATAAGTCTGTAACTACTCTGATAGGTCTCCCTTTTTATGTTAGGGCCTTTTCTCCATAGCTGCTTTCATAATTCTCTCTTTGTCCTTACATTTTACCAGTTTCACTGTGATATTTCATGCAGAAGATCTATTCAAGTTACGTCTGAGGGGAGTTCTCTGTGTCTCTTGGATTTAATGTCTGTTTCCTTCCACTGATTGGTGAAGTTCTCAGCTATAATTTGTTCAAGTACTCCTTTAGCACCTTTCCCTCTCTCTCCCTCTTCTGGGATTCCTATGATACAGATATTGTTCCATTTCATTGTATCACTTTGTTCTCGAACTCTCCTTTCATGCTCCTGGATCAGTTTCTCCCTCTTTTTCTTGGCTTCTTCTTTTTCTATAATCGTGTCTTCTAATTCACCTATTCTCCTCTCTGCCTCTTCAATCCGTGCATTGGACGCCTCCATTTTATTATGCACCTCATTTATAGCATTTTTTTTGATTCATCACAACTGTTTTTAAGGTCCATAGTCTTAGTAATAGTAGTTTCTCTGATGTCTCCCATGCCTTTTTCAGGCCCAGAGATTAATTTTATGACTATTATTCTAAATTCTTGTTCAGTTGTGTTGCTTATATCTGTTATAGAAGTTCTTTAGCTGTCATTTCTTCCTGGAATTTCTTTAAAGGATAGTTCTTCCGTTTCATCATTTTGGCTAGTTTTTTGTCTCGTTAGTTTTAAAAGCTTGTTATGAGCTCTGTACCTGCAAGGACTCTTATATTAAAGGAAGGCTCATTGACTGTCCAAGACCTCTCCATTCAGGAAATGTTCTTTTAATGGTGCCTCTTGGTCTCTCTTGTTGAGACTTTGGTTATTTTATGTCCAATGGTATTGGACAATGGTATTTGGGACTCTCCACCATGTGTACTTTGGCTTGTTTCTTGAGATAGCCCTAGAAAAGAGAACAGACAGACAAACACACAGGGAACAAAGACATGCAAATACCCAGACAAATCCAACAAACAAGCAAAACCTAAAGGGAAAAGAAAAAGAAAAAAAGAAAAGAAAAAAAAAAACACCCAAAAGACAAAGGACCGTCTAAAGCATAAAGCCAGAATTCCCAGCTACAAATAAAGAGCAGGGTCTATGCTGTGCTGATGGTAGAGCATATACAACGAGAGAAATGACCGGGCAGGGAGAAAGCGAAATTTGAGAATGACCAGGCAGAGAGACTAAGAGGCTTAATTCAGAGAAAGAATGAGGAGAATATGGTAGGAAGTGAGGAGAAAGAAACGAAGATAATGTTACTCAGAGGAACTATATAGTCTGATTACTCCAGAGAGAGAGAGAGAGATAGAAAGGCAGTGGTGCAGGTGTAGAATATTCATGTAGAGAATGGATTAAATGTGACTGTTTAAGCAAAGCAATGACCAGAATGTCCAGTCCAGCAGAGGGGAAGGATACGAATGAGACAAGGGGAAAATATTTCTGAATAGAAAGAATAGATCATGAATTAATCACCGCAGTGTATCCATGTTGGTCTTGCCATGGCCTCCGGTTAAAAAATAAAAATAAAATTTAAAACAAGGCAGTTCTCTAGCGGGGATGGGCATGGTTTGGTGTAGGCTGGTCTTACCCTTCTCCAGGCCCTGCTGTCTGCTCCCTGAGGCTCCACCTTGGTGTAGGCTCCAGGCTCTGTGCTAGCTGTCAGCACAAAGCCCTACACGGGGCGCGAACCCAGAAACCATTAGATCATGACCTGAGCCGAAGTCTGACGCTTAACCCACTGAGCCACCCAGGAGACCTTGGTGTGCTTTATTGATACCGCCCAAAATACAATCCCGCAGGTCGGCTGCTTCCCCGCCTCCACTGCTAGGTATCGAGCCAGGAGAGCAGTGACACAGTTTCCTGACGGCCACTTCTCTGCAGGAGGCTGAGCTGAGAGAGCAGTGGTGCAGTTTCTGGTTGGCTGCTTCTCCACTGGGAATGGAGCCAGGAGAGCAGTGGAGCAGTTTTCTTCTGGTGCTGCCTGGGACTTGAACACCCAGTCCAAAATCAGTACCACAGCTAGAACTAAGATCACTCTCCATCCCAAGCTGAGGTTTTTCTCTTCTCCAGCGACAGTTCTAGGAGGAGCTTCAGTCACTCCTTCTTTTCCTCTCTACTCACTGTGGCTCCCCGAGAATGGGCTTCCCTACCCTCCCTCCGTGTCTCCTGGTCCCGGCCCAATTTTATCTTCCCCAGTTTGCACTCACACACTTATGAGGTTGCCATCCCAGTGTATTCTGTCTTTTTTCTTCCCAAACTCCTGAGGTTCATTGTCCTATAGCTTCAATCCTTCCCTGTTTGAGAGATGTGGGTGAGCGAAATGCATGGAGCTCCCTACCTATCTGCCTATCTAGACAGCAAATAGATCTTGCCTCCCGCTGGTAAGACTTTCTTTAACCTCCATTCATTTGGAGGTTTTCCAAACCTTTTCCTGTGGTTGATTTCAAGTTTCATAGAATTGTGATCTGAAAATGTGCATGGTATGATCTCAATTTTTTATGTTTATTAATGGCTGTTTTGTGACACAGAATGTGATCTATCTTGGAGAATGTGCCGTGTGCCTTCCAGAAGAATGTATATTCTGCTGCTTTAGGATGAAAAGTTCTGAATACATCTATCATGTGCATCTGGTCCAGTGTATCATTCAGGGTCATTGTTTCTTTACTGATTTTTCTGTCTAGATGATCTGTCCATTGCTGTAAGAGGAGTATTAAATCCCCCTGCAATTACCACTTTCTTACCAATAAGATTGCTTATGTTTGTGGTTAATTTTATATATATATATATATATATATATATATATATATATATATATATATATTTGGGTGCCTCTGAATTTGGTGCATAAACATTTATGATTGTTAGCTCTTCTTGATGAACACAGCCCATAATTATGTCCTTCTAAATCTCTTGTTATAGCTTTTAGTTTAAAAGCTAGTTTGTCTGATATAAGCATGGCTATTCTAGCTTTCTTTTGACTTCCAATAGCATGATAGCTATTTCTCCATCCTCTCATTTTGAATCTGAAGATGTCCTCAGATCTAAAATGGATGTCTTGTAGACAGCAAATAGATGGAGCTTATTTTTTTTTTAATCCATTCTGATACCCAATGTCTTTTGATTGGAGCACTTAGTACATTTACATTCAGTGTTGTTATTGAAAGATATAGGTTTAGAGTCACTGTGTTATCTGTAGTTTTCATGTTTGTAGTGATGTCTCTGGTCCTTTGTGGTCTTTGCCACATTCCACTTTCAGAGTCCCCTTTAGGATCTCTTGTAGGGCTGGTTTAGTGGTGATGAACTCCTTCAGTTTTTGTTTGGGAAAACCTTTATCTCTCCTATTCTGAAGGACAGGCTTGCTGGATAAAGGATTCTTGGCCGCATGTTTCTCCTATTCAGCACATTGAAAATTTCCTGACTCTTTTCTGGCCTGCCAAGTTTTAGTAAATAGATCTGCTACTGCCCTTTTGTATCTACCCTTGTAGTTTTAGGCCCATTTGGCCCTAGCTGCTTTCAGAATTCTCTCTTTATCTTTGTATTTTGCTAGTTTCACTATATGTTATGCGGAAGATTGATTCTTGTTACATCTGAAGGGAGTTCTCTGTGCCTCCTAGATTTCAGTGTCTGTTTCCTTCCCCAGAATGTGGAAGTTCTCAGTTATGAATTTTTCAAGTATACGTTGAGCCCCTTTCTCTGTCTCTTCTTCTGGAACTCCTATGATATGGATACTGTTCAGGTTCATTGAATCATTAATTCTCCCCTCATGGTCCAGAATTTTTTAATTTCTTTTTCTCAGCTTTATAATTTTCCATAGTTTTATCTTCTATTTCACTTAATCTCCCCTCTGCCTCTTCAATCCTCACTGTCACCACCTCTAGTTTATTTTGTACCCCATTTACAGCATTTTAAAATTTATCATAACTATTTTTTAGTTCCTTGATCTCTGAAGCAATAGAGTCTCTGCTGTCTTCTATGCTTTTTTTCAAGCCCAGTGATTAATCTTATGACTATTTTTCTAAATTCTTATTCAGTTACATTGTTTATATCTGTTTTTGAGCAATTCTTTAGCTGTCATTCCTTCATGGAATTTCTTTTATGTGCTCAGCACCTGTGAGCACTACTATATTAAAGAGGGTCATATGTTGTCCAGGGCCTGCCCCTTCAGGAGGTATATTTTGGAGAGTGTTACTTGCTCTCTGTTGTTGTGGCTTTGGTTACTTTATCTCCCTACTCTTAGTGATGTTTTGGACCCTCCACCAGGTGTGCTTTACCTTGTTCCTTGAAGTAGTTGTGGAAAGGAGAACAAACACACAAACAAAAACATACAGAAAACAAAAATGCACAAAAAACAAAAACAAAATAACAAACACCAGCTGCAAGTACACAACAGTGTGGACGTGGTGCTGATGGAAGAGGTCTTATCCCATACAAAGAAATGACAGGGGTGGGGAGAAAGGAAGAATAAAAATTGACCAGAGAAACTATATGGCTTAATCCAGATAGAGAGAAAGGAAAATAAAAGAGGAGGTTGGGGGAAAGAAAAAGAAAATAAAATCGACCAGACAGAAAATATACAGCTTAATCCAGGAAGAGAGAGAGAAGGAAAAATAAAGGTGTGGAACACGTACAAAGAAAACAGGTTAAACACGTCTGCTTAAAGAAAGCAACAACCAGATGAACCACACTAGAGGAGGGAAGAGATAAGAAGGAGAAAAGGAAGGAAATACATTCTGGCTGTCTGGTTCCTCAGTGTCTATCCTGCCCTAGTTGATAGGCAGTAACCAGAGTTACAGGCATGGAGGGGCATGGTTTGGTGTAGGTGAGTCCTGCCTGTGGGCCCTGCCATCTGTTCCCTGAAGCCCCACCTTGTTGGTGATAGGGAGAAAAATGGTGATACCCCAGTCTCTCCTCCATGGACCAGGTGTCCCAAACCACTCTGTTCAAGCAGTTCCCTCTGCGCCGTGGGTGTGAATGAGGTAGTTTGTCCTGCTCCACTGACTCCTGCACCTCCCTGGTGTTCAGCTGGGACTTAAATCCCGATGTCTTTAAGGTCCCCACTCCGTCTGCCCCAGTTTCAGGGAAGTGCTGTTCTAGGACACCCAACCCAATATATTGTCTCTGGCTGACTTGTGGACTCAGGCAGTGGTTGTCCTGTCCGGCAGTACTCCAGAGAGCGGGTTGCTTTCTCCTTCTGTGGACTTTCTCCTTCTGTGGACTGCGCCCCTGACCTAGCCACCAAGCCTGGAACTGGCCCCCCTCCTCCCCAGGTGGGCGAACAGGGCAGCTGGCCCCAGTCGGGAGAAAGCCCTACAGTTAGAGATTGGATCTTTCTTCATCCCCGTCCAAGGTTTTTCTCTTGTCTAGATAGAGTCCTACACTTCCCCAGCTGCTCTTCATCCTCCCTTTGTGTCTCTGCAGAAAGGGATCCCTCCCTTCTGTTCCTCTGCCACTTGCTCATTTGATCTCTCCCGGTTCACAGTCATACACGTATGGCCCTTCACGTTGTCCCCTTCAAGTTGGTGCGGTGAGTCCCTTGAAGCATCTCTGTCACTTTGCTGTCGGGACTCTTGAAGTTCAAAGTTCTTTGGCCTCAAAACTGCAGTGTTTGAGTGACAAGGAAACGGGATTCCTCTACTTCTCCACCATGTGGCCCCTCCTCCCCAGAAACATTTTAAATTCCTTTCCCCTAAGTCAAAATTATTGGCAGAGAGAAAAATTGGCATAACACATATATACATAACATATATATATATATTCTATAAAAAAAGATTAATCTTTAAAAAAACATATTCGTACTATTGCTTTAAAATGAAACTCAAACAAAACACCCCACTTTGGTTTAGTAACCTCAAAGGCAATATGGGCCTTTTAATATGGGATACTCTTTCAGATAACTTATATTTTATGTGTTTTTCAGCTCATATTTCACAACGCTTTTCTGCTCGTGATTCTGATAATCTTCAACATTCTTACTCCTGACAAACTTGCCAAAAAGGAGTGGGAGAAGATAGGCCACTATAGCCAAAATGTAAGAGCAACTGGATGGCAGGGGAATCCAGCCAACCAGAGGGCGTTTCCATTAAATTGTCAAGTGCATTATTTCAGGAGAACACTGAACTGCAGAATAGATCTAGTATTTACCAAAATAAAAATGGACATGGCATCAAGGATGTGACTGTAAATTAGGGACTTACAGAAGCAGGTAATGTGGAAATTTCTATAATTTCCATTTTTGTCAGCATTCCCTTGAGAGTCATTTGTCTTGGTCTACAACTTGATTGCGGTTTTTATCAGCCAGGATGAGCTCCTGCAGCAATGAACCCAACTCACAGTGGACAGATAAAAGCAGCAGAACAATATTGAGGCTGATTTACACAGCACTTCTCATTTACATTCTTTACCTCCGCTCCGATTACCAGTGCCACTAATGTCACCACTTGTGAGAGTTTTTTCTGGAGGCTTGCAGATATGAAATGGGTTCTGGAGGTCTCTAGGAATATATTTTAATAAGCTAAGGGAGAAAATAGTTATTAAAATAACAGTGTTTTTTTTTTCACTGACAGGAATTAAAAGGCATAGTTTTAAGCTGTTGGGGATAATAGCTGTTTTATTCATATAACTATCTTAAGGATACAAACATTTGCCCTTACCTAAAAAAAAAAAAAAAAGATTGTTTTATGCATGGGTGTGTGGGTGGAATGATGGTAGAGATAAAGGTATGTTGTGTGCTTACATCCACATTTTCCTAGACTATTAAGTATACCCTAAACCAAAGCATTAAATTAAAAGTTTAAGAAAAATATTTGATTCAGAGCTATATTTACGTATTAGTAAGTTTCAAATGAGATGGTGTTTGATAAATAGCCATTTAGAGGCAGGATAAACCTTACCACTAATTTCTAGACAATTCTAAGCTGTTAAGGAAAATATTTTGTCTATGTATTTATTCCTTGACTGTCCACAAGAAATAAGGGAATGGTTGGAAAATGGGATATTAGATCTGTTTAAACATATGCTAAATTAATAAACATTTTCAAAAATGTTCATAGACTAGTACTTAACTCTCCTAGAAGCTAAGTGGGTAAATATATTTAATGAAAGAATTATAATGTTAAAATATGCTTCTATTTGTGGTCATTATTCTTTTTATTTTAAAGTTTCTATTCTTTATCCCTTAGGGCTTCATTCCAAAAGACCAATTCTCTGTTGGTATTAAAGTCGTTCCCTGGCAGAAATGCAATGCTTAGGGGAACACATTAGCATTTCCTTCCCTACTAGTCTAGTTCAGTGGTTAAGTTAAGAGCATAGGCGGTGGAGCCAGACTGCTTAGATTTGAATTTCAACTTTACAATTTAATAGCTGGGTGATTTAAAGCAAATTACTTAAACTCTCTCTAAGCATTCATCTTCTCTTTGGGGAAAAAATGAGAAAATACTTTCCTTATAGAAAAGGTATGTGATGAGGATTAAAGCACTGAGCACACTACCTGTCTCAGAGTAAAAAGTAAATGAATGGGAGCCCTTATTATTACCAAATATAATGATATTCAGCAACCCCAGGAGCAGTGCCTGTCCCAGTGTTAACTGTTTTGGTGACATTTAAAAGGCACGTGATGTCTACAAACATGCTACCACACTGAGAACTATGGTTGTGACCGATTTGTCTTCTCATCTAGAAGCTGGTTTTGGTTTTGCCCATTGCTGAAATCATCCCCTTTATTCAAAGTTTACAAATCTACTAAGAGTACCATGGTTTGGTAATTTAATTGACAATTTTAAAGGTCCTGTGGAGAAATCCTATTTAAAACTTCTACTTGACTCTTATCCAAGCCCATTTTTTAACTTTATATCCAGGAAAGGTTTATATATAACCCCCATCACTGGCAACTGCCCTTTCTCTTAAACTTACCCCAGAGAACCAGAATCTCATCACTCTTGTCATTATAGTGAGTAATTAAGACTAGATTCAGTTTCTGCCTTTAAATTTTCATACTTTTTACCAATTATTTCATCCCAACAAAAAAACCCTCCAATGGCAGATTCCTTTAGAATATACTGATAGCTGTATTAAAAAAAATCTTCCTCCCTCCCCTTCTCTCTGTCTCTAGTATTTATTTCAATTTTTATTTAATTATTTGAGACAAATACTTCCTGTGAATGTTATGTTTTCAACCTCATAGACTTCATATTTGTTAAAGGAACAATTAAATAAGTCAGATTAGTAATTTATCCATAAACAAATTCAGAATGGAAATCCTACCTCAGTAAAGAATTTATAACCTGACACATAACTATTTGTCAAACAT